>NC_048219.1:12995619-13110342 GCF_002007445.2 Ailuropoda melanoleuca | reverse complement strand
GGGGCGCCTGGGTGGCACAGCTGTTAAGCGTCTGCCTTCGGCTCAGGGCATGATCCCAGCGTTATGGGATCGAGCCCCACATCAGGCTCCTCCGCTATGAGCCTGCTTCTTCCTCTCCCACTCCCCCTGCTTGTGTTCCCTCTCTCGCTGGCTCTCTCTATTTCTGTCAAATAAATAGATAAAATCTTAAAAAAAAAAAAGAAAAATGTGTATTTTGTTGATGGGTAAAGGTGTATGTCTATTAAATATAGTTCTGACTTATTGTGTTGTTCAAATCCTCTATTTCTTATCTTCTGTGTGGTTGTTCCATCCATTATGGAGAGTAGGATACTGAAGTTCGCACCAGTTATTGTAGAACCATTTCTCCCTTTAATTTTGTCAATTTTTGGTTCATAAATATTTTTATGTTGTCATTATGTGCATAAATGTTTACAGTTGTTATATCTTCTGCTGTATTTGACATTTCCATTAATATATGTACTTGTCTCTTATAACCTTTTTTAATTTAAAAATGTTTAATTTGTATTTATTTATTTTTTAAAGTAAGCTCTATACCCAATGTAGGGCTTGAACTCATGATGCCTTAGATCAAGAGTCACATGCTCCACTGACTGAGCCAGCCAGATGCCCCTCTTGTAAACTTTTTCATGTAAATTCTATTCAGTCTGATATTGTATAGCCACCACTGTTCTGTTTTTGTTGCTATTTGCATAGAATATATTTTTCCATTTTTTCAATTTCAACTCATGTCTTTGAATCTAGAATAAGTTATTTTAGACAGCGTATTGTTGTGTATTTTTAAAAAAGCTATTCTGCCAGGGCACCTAGGCGGCTCAGTCAGTTAAGCATCCAACTCTTGATTTTGGCTCAGGTCATGGTCTCAGAGTCACATTGGGCTCTGTGCTCAGTGTGGAGTCTGCTTGTCTCTCTCCCTCTGCTCGTCCCCCTGCTTACTCTCTCACTCAAATAAATAAATAAATAAAATCTAAAAAAAAAAGCCATTCTGGGGCACCTGGGTTCCACAGTTGGTGAAGCAACTAACTCTTGGTTTCAGCTCAGGCTGTGATCTCAGGGTCGTGAGACTGAGCCCCATGTTGGCTCCACACTCAGAACAGAGTCTGTTTGGGATTCACTCTTCCTCTCCCCCTCCCACTTGTGCTCTCTCTCTCAAAAATAAATAAACAAATCTTTTATAAAAATGTATTAAAAAGAAAAAGTCATTCTACCAATCTCTTTCTGTTGGAGAGTTTAAACCATTTACATTTAAAATAATCTAGAAAACCACTTCCAGCTTGCTCACTTCCCTTCCCATCTTCCTAGAAAATCTGGTCTGTGTAAACAGGGAGTAGACTCAAGAGTCAACACCGTTTCCTAAGAATAATGTAAGAATGGACGAAATCATGTAAATAAAAAACTTACTTTTTATTTTTCTCTTTTACTACTGTTCCTAGTAGATGATAAGTAGCACACATTAAAATGGTACTTAAGGGGTGCCTGGGTGGCTCAGTCGGTTAAGTGGCTGACTCTTGAATTTGGCTCAGGTCATGATCTTGGGGTCCTGAGATCGAGGCCCATGTTGGGCTCCATGCTCAGTGGGGAGTCTGCTTCAGATTCTCTCTCTCCTGCCCCTCCCATGACCACAGCATTCTTGTGTGCTCTCTCTGAAGTAATTAAATCTTAAATAAATAAATAAATAAATAAATAAATAAATAAATAAAATGGTACTTAATACTGATAATTGTAAGTTGGAATTGCAAATGTCCTAATTCCTCTGCCCCACTTTTGAGTAATTGAACTCATTTGGCAAAAATCAAAATCATCTCCAATTCAATTCTCCAGCTAATCCATACCTACTGACTGCTCTCTTTAAATTCTGTTTATTGATCTCTATGGATCCCTCTTTGCTGCCCAGCAATCACACACTTTTTCTTTAATCTATTAAAATTCTACTTCAAGTCATATCCTCTTTCTTCAAATATCTAATGCCTTTTCTTTTGTCTTCATTTTCAGCAGATAACCTTGCTTCCTATTTCACTGAGAAAACAGAAGGACTCAGAAAAGAAGTTCCATGAGCTTCTACAGTCATATCTCCTGACCAACCTACACCTGCACCTGTGTATTCCTTTTCTTCTAACAGATGAACTTCCATATTTCTAGCTAAGGCCAACACCTCCATTTGTGAACTAGATACCTCTCCTCTCAAAGACACGACTCCAGTAAATCTTCTTCTTTTCTACACATTATCTGACACTTTCAAAGTCACTATATATTTGACCTGTTTGGTTAGTTATAGTTTATCACCTCCCACTTGAATGCAAGCTCCATGTGAGGTGGGATTTTATTCTTTTCAAGGATATATTCCCAGTAGCTATCTGGCACATATTAGGTATGCTCAATAAATATTTTTGTGCTCTTATTTGATAATACTGTCTACAATTTAAAAGTTTATACCTCCAGAATAAAATGAAAAAGAAAGAAACGGCATACCAGTTAGAAATGAAAAAAAAACTGTCCTTATTTGCAGACGACAAAATCTCAAGAGATTTTTACCAAGAAAACTTCCTAGAACAAAGTGAGTTCAGTAAGTTTGAGGGTATAAAATAAACACACAAAACCCAATAGTATTTCTTTATATGAACAATGAAAATATGGAACCAAAATGAAAAAAAGGGGCGCCTGGGTGGCTCAGTCTTTAAGTGTCTGCCTTCGGCTCAGGTCATGATTGGGATCGAGCCCTGCATTGGGCTCCCTGTTCTGCTGGGAGCCTGGCTCTTCCTCTCCCACTCCCCCTGCTTGTGTCCTCTCTCTCGCTGGCTGTCTCTCTGTCAAATAAATAAAATCTTAAAAAAAAAAGAAAAACAGTACCATCTACAATTTCTCAAACATAAAATGGATTTTTCTCTCTCTCCCTCCCCCTTCCTTCCTCTGTCCCTCGCCCTCTCTTCCTTTTTCTTTCATGTTCCTTCCTTCCTCCTCCCACCTTTGCCTAATTGCTCTGTCTAGGACTCCTAGTACAATCTTGAGTAGCAGTGGTGAAAGTGGGCACTCTCATTGTGCTTCTGTACTTAAGGGCAACACTTTTAAGCTTTCCATTGAGTGTAATGTTAGCTCTGTGTGTGTGTGTGTGTGTGTGTTTTAATAAGTGCTTTTTGTCATGTAAGGAAGTTCCCTTCTATTTCTAGTTTGCTGTGCCTGAATTTTTTTGACAAAGATGTAAAAGAAGTTCAATGGAGGAAGGATAGCCTTCCAAAAAATGATGCTGAAACAACTGGATATCCATAAGAGGGAAAAAAAAAGAATTCTGACCTAAATACAAATATTAATTCAAAATATTTCATAACCTTAAATGCAAAATGTAAAAGTATAAAACTTTTATAAACAAAAACACAGGAGAAAATCTTTGGGATCTATGGCCTGGTAAAGAGCACTTAGTTGTGACACCAAAAGCACAATCCGTAAATGGAAAAATTAAGGACTAATATGTAGCATATATAAAGAATTCTCAGAGCTCAAAAATAAAAACAATCAAATTTGAAAACAGGCAAAAGAATGAACAGACATTTCATCAAAGAAAATACAAAGATGACAAATACCGACATGCAAATATTTTCAACATCATTACCCTCAGGGATATGCAAATTAAAATGACTTAGAACTAAACATCTATCAGAATGGCTAAAACACAAAGTTGTGACAACACCAAATGCTGCTGAGGATGCAGAGAAACTAGATCACTCATACACTGCTGATGGGACTATAAAATGGTATAGTCACTCTGGAAAAGTTTGGCAGTTTCTTTTTATTTATTTATTTAAATTTTATTTATTTAAGTGCAAGTGAACAAGCGAGACAGCATGAGAGAGATCACAAGCAGAGGGGAGGGGTAGAGGGAGAAGCAGATTCCCTTCTGGGAGTCAGATGTGGGGCTCGATTGCAGGACCTGAGATCATGACCTGAGCTAAAGGCAGATGCTTAACCAACTGAGCCACCCAGGAGCCCCAAGTCTGGCTGTTTCTTATAAAACTGATCATGTAATTACCATACAACACAGCAATTGTACTCTTGGGCATTTAGACTAGAAGATGAAAACTTATTCCCTGCCTCCAGGTTCTCAGAAGATGGTGAAGGTCTCAGAGCTTTACGATGTCACTTGGGAAGAAATGGTGTCACTTGGGAAGAAATGTGAGATAAAACGAGAAAATGGAGAGAAGAAAACTCATGGAACAGTGAGCAAACTGTGGAAGTTGGAGAAGAATTAATTAATGAATATGCTTCTAAGCTTGGAGATGATATTTGGATCATATATGAGCAAGTGATGATTGCAGCCCTATGGTCAAGATGACTTGGCATTGTTTTGTCTTCAGGAGTTGAGAAGACAGTTGCCTGGCAGTTACAGTCAAGAGACTAACCGGCATGAGATTTGAAGCCACGGAAAGATATGATAATGCTATACAACTATATGATAGAATTTTACAAGAAGATCCTACTAACAATGCTGCAAGAAAGCCTAAGCTTGCCGTTTGAAAGCCCAGGGGAAAAATGTGGAGGCCATTCTGGAACTGAATGAGTACTGGAACAATTTGTTGGGGACCAACAAGCCTGACATTAACGTGCAGAACTTTGTATCAATGAACGTGACTTTGCTAGAGCAGAGGAGCTAATGACGGCCAATCCACATGACCACTTACACTGTCAGCAGTATGCTGAAGTTAAATATACCCAAGATGGACCTGGAAACCTCGAACTTTCAAGAAAGCATTTTGCACAGGCACTGAAACTCAACAACAGAAATATGAGAGCTTTGTTTGGGCTTTACATGTTGGCAAGTCATATTGCTTCTAATCCAAAAGCAAGTGCAAAAACAAAAAAGGACAACATGAAATATGCTAGTTGGGCAGCTAGACAAATAAACAGAGCCTATCAATTTGCAGGTCGAAGAAGGAAACCAAATACTCTCTTAACGCAGTCAAAGACATGTTGGAAACACTGCACATCACTCAGTCTTAAGGTTTCAAACTCTTTCACATTACATTTCACAACTGCACAATTGAACTTATTGGCCTATGAATTATTTACGAAATGCCTAGTGCTATTTATAGACTAATTTTGTGTTAAGAGGGAAATTGTAAAGAATGTTTATATAAGACTAAAGATAACTTTTATTGCTAAGCAGGAAGGTGAGAAAGTCCACGGAAGAGAGACTGAACAAGATTCATATTGACTGCACATCATTCTCTTCATATCACACATATGTAACTTCTTTTAAAACACAACCTGATGTAGAAATCCCATAAAACATCATGTGATTTATTAAACTTGCAAAAAAAAAAAAGGAAACTTATGCTCACACAAAAACATGTATACAAATATTCTTAGTGGCTTTATTTCTAATAATCCAAAACAGGAAAAAATCCAAATATCCTTCAATGCATGGATTGTTAAACAAACTGTGGTACATTAATAATGCTACTCAGGGAAAACAGGAACAAACTGTTGATACACAAAGTAACTTGGACAGATTTTAAGGGTATTATGCCAAATAAAAAAGCCAACCCCAAAGGCTACATACTATATGATTACAATCATTTTTGAAATGACAAAATTATAGAGATGGTTAATAGATTAGTAGTTGTCAATGGCTAGGCAGAGTGGAAGGGGGATGTATTTATTAAAGTATGTCATACAGGATTGCTGTATTGAAGGAACTGTTTTGTATCTTGATTATGGTGGTGACTACAAGCATCTCTACATGATAATACTGCAAACACACAAGTACATGTAAAACTGGTACACCTAAATAAGACAGATTGTATCAATGTTTGATTTCCCATCGTGACACTGTATTATAGTTATGCAAAATGTTACCATGGGGAAAACTGGGTGGAAGATATGTGTGATCTCTATTATTTCCCACAACTTAATATGAATGTACAATTACCTAAATATAGTCTAATTTAAAAATATTACAAAAGATTGATAGCTGGCAGATTTCTGATATTTTGGGGAGCAGTGCTCTTAATATTTTAATTATTGGCTAGGTCTATACATATATATTAATGCTAATACCACCCATATTTTGTTAAAGAAATAACTTTTTATTCTAATTTTACCTATGTTTTAAAATCAGGTACAAGGGGCACCTGGCTGGCTCAGTCAGTCAAATGTCTGACTCTTGACCTCAGCTCAGGTCTTGAGTTCAAGCCCCACACTGGGCTCCATGCTGGGTGTGAAGCCTACTTTAAAAAGTAAAGTAAAATGAAATAAAATAAAAGTAAAATAAAATCAGGTACAAATGCTAATGCCCTCTAAATAATTTAAAAGTATTTATTGATATTACTCTCTTAACTTGATGTATTATTTTGTTGTTTTTCATTAATAAGTTTCCTAATATTGAAACACCTTTACATTCCTGGCATAAACTCCAATGGGTAATAGTTCATCATTTAAAACATTTTCCTTTATAGAAAACTTAACATACAAAAGTTGAGCAATAATACGATGAGTCCCTAGGTACATATCACCTAGATTCAACAACCATGAAATCATGGCCAATTTTGTTTCATCTCAACCCTCAGATACTCCTCTTCCTCCACCAAAGTATTTTAAAGTCCCAAGTTTCATAGAATTTCATCCACTAAGAGGCAGTGACTTTTTAAAAAAACGCATAAGCACAATGTCACTCTTTATACACTCGTAATTAACAATTCTTTAATATTATCAAATATCCAGTGTTCATATTTGTTTAAAGTGGGATCCAAACAAGTTTCACATACTGCAATTTGTTGACATGACTCCTACTTCTCTTTTAAGCTGTAGAATCTTTTGTCATATCTTACTTTTTCCTTGTAAGTTTTTGTTAAACTTCTGCTTATCCTGTACTGTCTCCCAGGATTTGGGTTTTGCTGGTTACCTCCCGATGATATTTATTTATTTGTTTGTTTGTTTTTATTTTTTTAATTAACATACAATGTATTATTTGTTTCAGGGGTGCAGGTGTGTGATTCATCAATCTTACACAATTCACAGTGTTCACCATAACACATATTCTCCCCAATGTCCATCACCCAGCCACCCACCCCTCCAACCCCCCTCCTTTCCAGCAACCCTCAGTTTGTTCCCTGAGATTTAGAGTCTCTTATGGTTTGTCTCCCTCTCTGGTTTCATCTTGTCTCATTTTTTCCTCTCCTCTCCTATGATCCTCAGCCTTGTTTCTCAAATTTCACATATCAGTGAGATCATATGATAATTATCTTTCTCTGACTTATTTCGCTTAGCATAATACACTCTAGTTCCATCCACGTCGTTGCAAATGGCAAGATTTCATTCTTAATGATGGCTAATATTCCAGTGTGTGTGTGTGTGTGTGCGTGTGTGTATATACCACATCTTTATCCATTCATCTGTCGATGGACATCTGGGNGTTGCAAATGGCAAGATTTCATTCTTAATGATGGCTAATATTCCAGTGTGTGTGTGTGTGTGTGTGCGTGTGTGTATATACCACATCTTTATCCATTCATCTGTCGATGGACATCTGGGCTCTTTCCATAGTTTGGCTATTGTGGGCACTGCTACTATAAACATTGGGGTGCACGTGCCCCTTCAGATCACTACATTTGTATCTTTGGGGTAAATACCCAGTAGTGCAATTGCTGGGTGGTAAGGTATCTCCATTTTCAACTTTTTGAGGAACTGCCATACTGTTTTTCAGAGTGGCTGCACCAGCTTACATTCCCAACAGTGTAGGAAGGTTCCCTTTTCTCCACATCCTCACCAACATGTCACTTCCCAAATTGTTAATTTTAGCCATTCTGACTGGTGTGAGGTGGTATGTCACTGTGGTTTTGATTTGTATTTCCCTGATGCTGAGTGATGTTGAGCACTTTTTCATATGTTGGCCATTTGGATGTCTTCTTTACAGAAATGTCTACTCATGTCTCCTGAACATTTCTAGATTGGATTAGTTGTTCTTGGGTATTGAGTTTGATAACTTCTTTATAGATTTTGGATACTAGCCCTTTATCTGATACGTCATGTGCAAATATCTTCTCCCATTCTGTCGGTTGTCTTTTGGTTTTGTTGACTATTTCCTTTGCTGTGCAAAAGCTTTTTATCTTTTTTTTTTTAAGATTTTATTTATTTATTTGACAGAGAGAGACAGCACAAGCAGGGGGAGTAGGATAGGAAGATGCAGGCTCCCCACTCGAGCAGGGAGAGCAGGGAGCCTGGTGCAGGGCTCGATCCCAGGACCCTGCGATAATGACCTGAGTTCAAAGGCAGACACCCAACCGACTGAGCCACGCAGGTGCCCTGAAAGCTTTTTGTCTTGATGAAGTCCCAATAGTTCATTTTTGCCCTTGCTTCCCTTGCCTTTGGTGATGTGTCTAGGAAGAAGTTGCTGCGGCTGAGGTCAAAGGGGTTGCTGCTTGTGTTCTCCTCAAGGATTTTGATGGATTCCTGTCTCACATTTAGGTCTTTCAACCATTTTGAGTCTATTTTTGTGTGTGGTGTAAGGAAATGGTCCAGTTTCATTCTTCTGCATGTGGTTGTCCAATTTGCCCAACACCATTTGTTGAACAGACTGTCTTTTTTCCATTGGACATTCTTTCCTGCTTTGTCAAAGATTAGTTGACCATAGAGTTGAGGGTCCATTTCCAGGTTCTCTATTCTGTTCCATTGATCTATGTGTCTGTTTTTGTGCCCGTACCACACTCTCTTGATGATTACAGCTTTGTAATAGAGCTTGAAGTCCAGAATTATGATGCCACCAGCTTTGCTTCTCTTTTTCAACATTCCTCTATTTGGGGTCTTCCCCCCCCCCCAGGTTCCATACAAATTTTAGGATTATTTGTTCCATTTCCATGAAAAAAGTTGATGGTATTTTGATAGGGACTGCATTAAATGTGTATATTGCTCTAGCATAGACATTTTCACAATATTTGTTCTTCCAATCCATGAGCATGGAACGTTTTTCCATTTCTTTGTGTCTTCCTCAATTTCTTTCACTAGTATTCTATAGTTTTCTGAGTACAGATCCTTTGCCTCTTTGGTTAGATTTATTCCTAGGCATCTTATGCTTTTGGGTGCAATTGTAAATGGGATCGACTCCTTAATTTCTCTTTTTTCTGTCTTGTTGTTGGTGTATAGAAATGCAACTGTTTTCTGTGCATTGATTTTATATTCTGCCACTTTAATGAATTCCTGTATGAGTTCTAGCAGTTTTGGGGTGGAGTCTTGTGGGTTTTCCAGATAAAGTATCATATCATCCACAAAGAGTGAGAGTTTGACTTCTTCTTTGCCAGTTTGGATGCCTTTTATTTCTTTTTGTTGTTTGATTAAGCTGAGGCTAGGACTTCTAGTACTATGTTGAATAGCAGTGGTGCTAGTGGACATCCCTGCTGTGTTCCTAACCTTACGGGAGAAGCTCTCAGTTTTTCCCCATTGAGAATGATACTCACCATGGGTTTTTCATAGATGGCTTTTACCGGGAAGGTTTTTATCTCTCTTTCTATTTTCAATGACCCTAGCTGGATATAGTATTCTTGGCTGCATATTTTTCTCATTTAGTGCCCTGAATATATTATGCCAGTCCTTTCTGACCTGCCAGGTCTCTGTGGATAAGTCTGCTGCCAATCTAATGTTTCTACCATTGTAGGCTACATACCTCTTGTCCCGAGCTGCTTTCAGGATTTTCTCTTTGTCTCTGAGATTTGTAAGTTTTACTATTAAAGGATTTTTTTTTAAAGATTTTATTTATTTATTTGACAGAGACAGCCAGCGAGAGAGGGAACACAAGCAGGAGTGGGAGAGGAAGAAGCAGGCTTCCAGCGGAGGAGCCTGATGTGGGACTCGATCCCATAACGCTGGGATCACGCCCTGAGCCGAAGGCAGACGCTTAACGACTGCGCTACCCAGGCGCCCCTGTAAGTTTTACTATTAGATGTTGGGGTGTTGACCTATTTTTATTGATTTTGAGGGGGGGGTT
This sequence comes from Ailuropoda melanoleuca, assembly GCF_002007445.2. Taxonomy (NCBI): domain Eukaryota; kingdom Metazoa; phylum Chordata; class Mammalia; order Carnivora; family Ursidae; genus Ailuropoda; species Ailuropoda melanoleuca. Next base: position 13,100,357 of record NC_048219.1, on the reverse strand, counting down.
CTCTATGCCGCCTGGATTTTGATGCCTGTTTCCTTCCCCAAATTAGGGAAGTTCTCCACTATAATTTGCTCCAATATACCTTCTGCTCCCCTCTCTCTTCTTCTGGGGTCCAATTATTCTAATATTGTTTCATTTTACGGTATCACTTATCTCTTGACTTTTCCCCTTGTGATCCAGTAGTTATCTTTTTCTCGCTTCTTTATTCTCCATCATTTGGGCTTCTATATCACTAATTCTCTCTTCTGCCTCATTTATCCTAGCAGTTAGAGCCTCCATTTTTGATTGCACCTCATTAACAGCCTTTTTGATTTCCACTGGTTAGATTTTATTTCTCCAGAAAGGGATTCTCTAGTATCTTCTATGCTTTTTTCAAGCCCAGCTAGTATCTTTATAATCGTCATTCTGAACTCTAGTTCTGACATCTCACTTATGTCCATGTTGATTAGGTCCCTGGCAATTGGTACTGACTTTTGTTCTTTTTTTTTGAGGTGTGTTTTTCTGTTTTGTCATTTTGTCCAGAGAAGAACAGATGAATAAGAGAACAAAATGCTAAAAGGGTAACAACGACTGCAGAAAAATATACACTAAACAAATCAGAAGAGAGCCAAAACTGGGGGGAAAAGAAAAAAAAAAAGAATATGATCAGGCTGGTGAATAGAACAGAGCCACACACTAGATTTTGGGTATATTTTGGTCTGCTAGAAGAAACTGCCTCCCAAAATTTTAAAGAAAGAAAAACTTAAATATATACAAAAAATAAGGTTAAAAACAATGAAGGGGTAGAATATGACTGTAAAAATGAAAATTAAAAAATATTTTAAAAGGGAATTGGTAAGAAGTTGGTTGAAAAAGGAAGCAAGAAAAATTAAAAAAAAAAAGAAACAAAAAGAAAAAAATAAAGAAAATTTAAAAAATTAACTTTGAAAGACTAGGGAATCATGGGAAAAAAGCCATGAATTCTATGTGCTGTGTTTCTTTAGCACTGGAGTTCTGGAGTTCTGATTGATCAGTAAACTTGGTCTTGGCTGGATGTTCTGCTGATCTTCTGGGGGAGGGGCCTGTTGCAGTGATTCTCAAATGTCTTTGCTGCAGGTGGAATTGCACCGCCCTTGCCAGGGGCCAGGCTAAGTCTTCTGCTTCAATTTCTCTTGGTAGCTTTTGTTCTCTGAGGGCTTTCTGCGCAGTTTTAGGGAATGAGAATGAAAATGAACATGGCGGCCTCCCAAACTCTGGCTCTGGTGGAGCTGAGAGCTCAGGGCCCCCTCCTCAGTGCGCCCTCAGAGAAAAGCCGTCCATCACTCCTGTCTCCCTGGTCTCTGTCTGCACTCTCCACTCACCTGGCCTGTGACGGAGCATTTCTATCTCTGGCACAGGACCCTGTTTGGAGTCTCCAAACTCAGCAGATTCCTGCGGCACACTGCTCCTCCCGGGGGAGGAAGGGGAGTCTCCCCGGATCTCAGGCTTGTTGGGCCCCTGCTCTAGGAGCCGGTGCCTGACTGTGCCACAGATCACCGTTTATGGCCACCCCCAGTTGAGAGCCCACTCCTCAGGTCACTCTTTGAGCCCGGCTTCCCTGCTCCAGTACCCGGGAGCTCTGCCACACTCAGGCACCCACAGTGACCCCGAGAGTTCTGTCCACACTGTCCCAGTGAGGGTTCCACCCCCCCACTTAGACATCGGAGCGATGTCCCTCACCGAAGCAGACGTCTACAAGTTCTGATTTTGCTCCGCGGCTCTAGCACTTGCTGGTTGCCAGCTGACAGCAGTTCCGTCCACCCCCCCACACCCGCCATATTGCTTCGGATTCACTTCTCCGCACGTCCTACCTTCCAGAAAGTGGTCGCTTTTCTGTTCATAGAGCTGCTGCTATTCTTTTCTTCATTCTCCTGTTGAGTCCATAGGTGTTCAGAATGGTTTGATAACCATCTAGCTGAATTCCTGGGACCAGATGAAATTTAGGTCTCCCACTCCTCCGCCATCTTGCTGGCTCTTCCCCAACGGTGTTTATTACGTTTCTCTGACCTCCCCCCCACCCTGGTCTTTCCAGAAATGCGCAGTTAGATCTAGTGTCTTTTTTTTTTTTTTACAGCAAAAGATTCATTTGATCTGAAAAGAAACCGGAGTATCTAGGGTCTTGATGAAATTAAAGATTGAATTATTTTAGCAAGCTTATTTCATGGGTGGTTCTGTATCAACCAGGAGACTGAAACCATATAAGTTATTTGAATTATAGAGCTAATAAGGCACAAAGAGAGCACTAACGTGTTACAGAAGCAGCAATTCCAGGTAGCTTCTACCACCTCTAGCACTGGGGGGTAGGGGGGAAGAGAAGAGGTTGAAATTATTAATCCTTAAAAGCCTGGAAGATTCCTGTGGAATTGAAATTCAGACTCGGAGGGGATTCACTGCTCAGCTGGTGCTGATGTCCTGGCTTCCTTTAGTGACAGTAGCAGCCATGGATGAGCATTGCCTAGATCCATTAATTCAAAAGAGTCATATTCTAGGGGCGCCTGGGTGGCTCAGTCATTAAGCGTCGGCCTTAGGCTCAGGGCGTGATCCCGGAGTTCTGGGATCGGGCCCCACGTCAGGCTCTTCCGCCGGGAAGCCTGCTTCTTCCTCTCCCACTCCCCCTGCTTGTGTTCCCTCTCTTGCTGGCTGTCTGTCAAATAAATAAATAAAATCTTAAAAAAAAAAAAAACACGAGTCATATTCTAATTTTATTATTCCTTCTTGATACTTGTAAAACTATCACCCCTCATGTTAATGCCCCTCCAATTAATCTAGTTATCTGAACCACGCTTTCTAGTAGATTCCTCAGGTCCAGGGATCATGGAAACAAGGTTCCATGAGTTTGCATACTGATGATAGTTCGCCTGTGGTTTTTATACTCAAAAGTCAATTTCGCGGGGTACCTGGGTGGCTCAGTTAAGCATCTGCCTTTGGCTCAGGTCATGATCCCAGGGTCCTGGGATTGAGTACTGCATCCGGGAATCCTTGCTCATCGGGGAGCCTGCTTCTACCTTTGCTTGTGTGCTCTCTAATAAATTAAAAATCTAAAAAATAGGGCGCCTGGGTGGTTCAGTTGGTTAAGTGACTACCTTCAGCTCAAGATCCAAGGGTCCTGGGATCGAGCCCCGCATTGGGCTCTCTGCTCAGTGGGGAGTTTGCTTGAGATTCTCTCTCCCTCTCCCTCTAAATTCAGGTCATGATCCTGGAGTCCGGGAATTGAGTCCTGCATCGGCCTCCCTCCTCAGCAGGGCATCTGCTTCTCCTTCTGACTCTCCCTCCTCTCATGTTCCCTCTCTCTCATTCTCTAATAAATAAAATCTTTTTAAAAAATCTAAAAAATATAAAAGAAAAAAAGAAAAAGTAAATTTCATTGGATATAAAATTCTGAGTAAATTTGTTACTTCATTGTCTTTTGGCATAGAACGTCACTATGAAAAACTATGAAAATAATCAGATTTACCTTCCTTTATAAGTGTTTTGGCTTTTTGGCCTGGATTCTCAAAGGAATTTGTTTTTCTTTAAACATTAAGAATATTTTTGGGCATGACTATTCTGGGTCACAGTTTATCTTTTCAATACACAGTCTTTTTTCTTTTTTTTTAAATTTGTATTTTATTTTTTTAAAAAGATTTTCTTTATTTGATAAAGACAGTGAGAGAGGGAACACAAGCAGGGGGAATGGGAGAAGCAGGCTCCCCACTGGCAGGGAGTCCGACTCGGGGCTTGATCCCAGGACCCCGGGACCATGACTGGAGCTGAAGGCAGATGCTCAACGGCTGAGCCACCCAGACACCCCCCTTTTTTTTTTTTTTTAAGATTTATTTGAAAGAGAGCGAGTGAGCACATGAGTGGGGGGAGGAGCAGAGGGAGACAGAGAATCTCAAGCTGACTCCCTGCTGAGCACAGAGCCCAACTCAGGGCTTGATCCCATGATCCTGAGCTGAAACCAAGAGTCTGATGCTAAACCGACTGAGCCACCCATGGGCCCCAATACATAAAGTCTTTCTAATTTCAGGCAAGCTCCCTTGAATTACAGTATATTGGCCAGGATCCAGTAAGGACAGAGAAGCTATATTAGTTATTTGAGCAGAGGGAATCTGAAAACAAATTAAGTATAGAGTTAAGTAGGTTACTGAAAGAATAAAAAGAAAACACCAAAATGTCATGGAAGTAGCTGCTTAAATTCTCAGGGATGAGAGAATGAAATAAAGGAGATAGGAGTTAAAATTTAGAGGGACCTCATGGAGCTAAGTCAGACATCTGAGGAAGGCTGCTCGTGCTGGTTTGAGCTTGGGCCTAAGATCCAGATCCCTGAAGACGGGCTGCCAGTGTCTCACGATGAAAGTGGTTCTGTAAGTGTTGCGAACATTGCGACTGGAATGAGCTCCTGCTAGGGAAGGAGGCAGTGCTTCCAGAATAAAGTAGCATTGCTGGAATGACGTTCACAACCCCAAGCAGACAGAAAGCCCAGGAAGCCCACAGGGAGGACCCAACCCTTCCTCCCTCACGCTTGCAGCTGTCCTCTAGTGTCCTCTGTTGGTAGAGACTAACAAAGATCCAGTGAGAGGAGAACTGCTGTGGATGGAGGTCCAGTTTCATCATCACGAAGCAGAGACAGAACGGTGGGTGTGGGGCTGAGACAAAATCTAAGCAACTGGCATGTAGTTTTTAGTATTTGTTCTTTTCTATTGCTTTGGCTTACTGCATAGTTTTGAACATTCTTTTCCATTGCCTCCACTTCTTTGAAGATTCCTCATATATGGCTATCAGGTCTTCTATATTTGGTAACATTTTCTCTTGAATCCTTTTAAAGTTTCTTGATGGAAAACATTTTCTTCCTTTCCGTTCTTTTTCTTAGGGATTATCAGTTGTGTCTTACTCTGGAGTCCCTTCTAGTTTAGTTTTCTTCCTTCCTCTTTTCTTTCCTTCCTTTTTTTTTGCCTTTGTTTTTCTCTCCTTCCTTCCTTTCTTCCTCCTTCCCTCTTTCTTATAGGCTCCATGTCCAGTGTGGAGCCCAGTGCAGGGCCTGAACTCACAACCCTGAGATTGAGGCCTAAGCCAAAATCAAATTGGACACTTAACCGACTGAGCCACCCAGGCACCTGAGTTTTCAGTTTTAAAGTGATTTTTCTTCCCTTTAATTTCTAACCCTTTGCTGAATTGTCACTGATCTTTTAAAATTTTCCATCCACTTATCTGAGCTTTTCTAATTCATTTATAGCTTTCATAGTTTTCTTCAATTCTTACAGCTTAGTTTAAAACAGTTATGTTTTGTAAAGATAGCTCTATTTTTTTAAATAAAGATTTTATTTATTTGAGAGACAGCACAAGTGGGGTGAGGGTTAGAGGGTGAAGCAGACCTCCCACTGAGCAGGGAGTCTGATGTGGGACTCAATCCCAGGACTCCAGGATCATGAACTGAGTCACCCAGGCACCAATCTGTTCTCAATTTTTTATTATGTTCTACAATTCTGTTGTTCACTTCTATGTGAAATACATTTTCCTGTACTTTTAGGAGGTAGGAAGGACAAAAATAACTTTTCTGGCCTCAGGGCTCATGAAATTCCATACCTCATATTCAGATCCTGCTTCTTCTGATCCTCTCCATTGTTTTACCTTTGTCCCTACTATCCCTGTCCTGATCAATTTGGTGTCTACAGCCAGCAGTTTCTCCTTAATTGAGCTGTTTGGGAATAAAGCTTATATTTGTTAGTTTCAAGAGTTCATAAGGACCAAAAAAAAAAAGTTCATAAGGACCTAGACTACTCCAGCATCTTCAGAACTTAGCAGTCCCCTCAAATTCACCAGCTAACTGACATCTGTAGGTACCTTCTGTCTGGGCTGTTGTTTCCAAATTAGCCCACCATGCTTTCTAGTGGAAACCTGTTGATTTGGGAGATCTCTTAATTCTCAAAAGGTATCAGATGTCCCACTGCTTTTCTTTCATGCCTTTCTAAACAGCCAATACCATTCAGGTTTCATGGATTGCTTTTGAGTTTGTCACTACCTAATCTTATTTTGGGACCGTGGGGATACTCTGTCACCAAGATTTGTTGTAGATGTTGTGCATGGATTTCTGCTTCAGTGGATTTGGGGAAATGAAAAAACTATACTGCTATTTCTGTGATTTTCTTTTCTTTAATGCACTTCTGGTAGTTAATCTTTTATTTGGGACTATTTCTGATAAGTTTGTGTAAGAGTTAGGAGAGCACGGTGATTGAGAGCGGGGGCTTTGGGGTCAACACTGCCTGGTTACAAATCCTGCACTCACCTTTTACGGTGTGATCCATAACCTCTGTGTCTTTGTTTCCTGTGTAAAAAAATAGGTTGCTGAGAGATCTAGATGAAATATTGTATGTAAAGCACTGAACAAAGTACTACGTTACATAGTAGGTATTCAACCAAGATAGCTGTTTTAATTACTCTAGCTTTCTTTTTCAGGTCTAGGATTTATGTTACTGACTTTATAGGGAAAAAAAAAGTAAAAAACAAAACATTTGAATATTAAAAAAGAAAAAAAAAAACCCCAGCCTTTTGAAATTAATTCCTGGTTCCATGACAATATGGAAACTGTAAACAGCTAGAAAATGATGAAAATGAGAAAAACACACGGTAGACAAAGGTGAATTCAGAGGAAAGTTCAGAGCACTAAGCATTTTCATTACAAAATAGAAAAGAATGAAAATACATACAAGAAGCATTCAATACTAGTGGTTGACTAACTGCCTTCTATTTTCTTTTCTTTAAAGGTAAAGTAGAAATCAATGAATTAAAAAAAAAGAGTAAAATGATAATACCAAATGTTGGTAAGAATGTGTGAACCAACAGACACTCAGATAATGGTGGGAAGAAAAAAATATACAACCGAGGTTTTAATTAAAGTGGAAAATGAACATAGCCTTTAACCATCAAGTCTACTTCTAGGTAAGCACCCTACAGCAGACCTTCCCAACTGATATGTCAAGGCTAAGGGGTTGGGTGAGGCCTTTACTGGCCACAGCTTCCAAAGTCTCATCTTTTATCCTAGTGCAGCCTATATTCTTTTCTGTATTATCATCTATCTACATAAAGAACTGGTGAGCAACCTCTTCTAATATCTTTCTTGGATCACCACATTAGAGAGCTAAGTTTCACTGGAGTCAGGGCGTTATTTTATTCTCTGCTGGGTCTCCAGCAGCTAGAATAGTGTCTAGTATATAGTACTTGCTCAAAAATATTTGTTCAATGTGCAAATGCATACTACATATAAAAATGTTCAATGGAGTATTATACAAGTGCAAAATCAAAGAGTAGAAAATGTCCATTTAAATAGAGAAAGGATGAACATGTATATTCATATAACGGGGTAATATTTAGCAGCTAAAATAATGGACTAGAAATCCATGTATAAGGGTGCCTGGGTGGCTCAGTCGGTTAAGCGACTACCTTCAGCTCAAGATCCGAGGGCCTGGGATCGAGCCCCGCACTGGGCTCTCTGCTCAGTGGGGAGTTTGCTTGAGATTCTCTCTCCCTCTCCCCCTAAATTCTTGCAAGTCTCTGAGGGACAGATTTTCCTTTATCACCTGAACCTTTCTAAAGTATAATGATAGAAAAAGTCTTTTCTTTTTGGGTTATTTAGTCATATTTTCATAAAGTAGCTTAAGAATTCAGATTGTATCATCTACTTGTGTCAACCCAAACCACCGTCATGTTTAAACGTGACAGTTCACAGGAAGAGGAAATACAAATAGCTCAAGTAGATAACCAACATTATTTATTTTTTTTAAAAGATTTTATTTATTCATTTGTCAGAGAGAGAGAGAAAGAGCACGCACAAGCAGGGGGAGCAGCAGGCAGAGGGAGAAGGGAGGCTCCCCGCTGAGCAAGGAGCCCGATGCGGGACTCTGATCCCAGGACCCTGGGATCATGACCTGAGCCGAAGGCAGCTGCTTAACTGACTGAATCACCGAGGCGCCCCTACCCAACTTTATTCTTACATGAAAATACAAAATTCCACTGGGATTTATACCAGACTGGCAAAGATCAAAATGTTTCAGAACATTGTTTATAAAGATTCAAGGAAAGAGGCAATCTCACACATGGGTGGTGGGACTGTAAATGGGCATGATCCTTATAGAAAGCAATTTGCCAGTATCTATCAAGAATAAAAATGCATAAATCTTCTGACCTAGTAATTCAAATTTAGAATTTTATCTTACAGTAACTCACTCATGTGCAATATGACTTATGTACAAGGTTATTAAATGCAGGATTATTTACAATAGCAAAAAACTGGAAAGAATCGAAATGTTTATTGTTGGGGACTGCTCAAATATATTATGGTACATTCATACAATGAAATTTTATGCAGTTGTAAAAAAAATCAAGAAACTCTTTATGTACTGATATAAACAATCTCAAAAATATGCTAAGTGGACAAGCTGAAGAACGGTGTGCACTGCAGAGTACTATCTGTGAAAAACGTCTTCAGGAGGCTATTACAGAAACAGATAACACTACAGGGAGGGAGAACTGGGTACTAAAAAAGGGAAGGAGACTTTTCCCTTTTCAGTCTGTTTTTTGATTTTGAAACAAGTGAATGTTACATGTTCTGATGAAAAAAAATTTTTTTAGGAGGTAAAATATTGAAATAAAAACAAATATTACAGCAGAAAAACAAAATTCTTTTAGGTAAATTGGAGCAAGTGTTATGTTTCTTTCATCCGATGGATAAACTTTTCCACAATTCCATTGAGTCTTTCAGGTTCCATCAGTTTATTTACCAATTCCTGCTCAACAGCCATTAGGGCTAGGCCGCTAAGCTTCTCTTGTCCCATGGTATGACATAAATATGTTTTAAGACGGGGCAGTGTAGAAAATGAATTTTCAGCACTTGAAGTAACTGGCCAAGACAAAGCAATATATAATAACTTTGATATGCAAGGAATATTATTGTGAAGACCATGCTGAATAAACAAACAGCCAAGATTGATGAAGTTGATACGATCATAATCTATGACAAAATTGAGCTTTGCATACTGCCGATAAAATCTAAGTTCTGGGATGATGTCTGCATCAAGTTTATAAAATTCTTGGACATGTTTGGCTGTTGTTTCATTTAATGGTTCATTCCACTTAAATAATAGTTCTGAAATTTGCCTCATTTTGCAATAATCAAACTCTGAAAAACATAATTTTAAATTATTTAATATAGTATCCAATCCTTGGTAATAAATATTAATTTTATACTGTTCTTCTGTTGAAGTAGGAAAAAACATACTATCTGAATTGCCAAGATCTACTGTTTTCTGAATTTTTCTTCTTTTCTGAAAAGAAGGTCTTTCAACTTCAAAACCTTTACTGGTTATTTTTTGACATATTTCCTCTGCTCCATCCCAGATAGTTTTGAAATAGGCATCATTCCTTTCAGAAGATAAACACTCCAAAATTGCTTCTATTTTTGAAGACAATGAAAAAATATCTATGGTTTCACTTTCAAGCTCTTTGGAAAGAATTCCTGTAACACTTAATACTCGATAAAGAAATTTCAAACAAAAGATAAATTCAAATTTGGAAACCAATATTAACAAATCACTCAATTCATCACCCAAACTTGTGTTTGAAGAATGGTTTGATACAATTTCCAATGTTTCAATAATCTCTGGAAGGCCCTCAATCACAGACAGTAAAATATGATTATGGACTGTCCAACATGATGGTGATATATGTTTCTTGCATGTTTTGTTTTGACTTAGCTTACAAATATTTTGAAAATTTGCAGACATTTCCCGAGACATATGGATAGTGCTGAACAAAGAGTCGAGAGAATTTAGAGCACTTCGGAGTTCTTTCACTTCTTTACAAAACCTAATTACTGCTAAATCCAAAAAATGTGCATAACAGTGTATGTACAAAGCTCTTGGCTCTTCTTTCTTGAATTCTGTTGCAATTTTATTAAACTTTCCCCTCAAATTAGTGGTACTATCATAGGACTGGCCACATATCTTATTCAGATCAACTCCAACTTGCTGCAGGTAAGTTTTGATAGTCCTATGTAAGTTAGTCCCAGTCATCTCTTCAGTATCTATGAAACCCAAGAATCTTTCTTTAATTAAGATAGACTTAGACATTTTTTGCGGGTATCTTACACAAATTGAAAGCTGTTCTTTAGTGGCACTATCAGTTGTCTCATCACATATTATTGAAAAAGCTGAAGAGACATTGATTTCATTCACAATATCTTGCAGCATTTCAGTCTTTATTATTTCAATAATATCATTTTGAATTTGTGTGCTATTATAGAAGTCAACTTGTGAATTCGTAAGTCGAAATACTTCTTCTCCTTTATCTTTTGCTCTGATTTCTAACAGTTCCAAAAAATTGCCTTTATTCACAGATGAAATTGATTGGTCATTTCCTCTTAATGGTAAACACTGCTTCCCAAGAAATAAAATATTTTCAATTATAAGCTTTAGGTACTTTTTATTTCCTTCAATCTGTTTTGAATGAATAGATAAATTGTCATTGACGGCTTCATCAGAAAACTGGTATTCCCTCCAAAACTGCAATGACTTCAAATGCATTTCACTTTTTTCGTGCTTTCTGAATTTCTCTAGAGTCTTTTTCCAACTAGAAATTCCTTGGGCTGCAAATGATTCTCTTCCACAACTAAAATTTTTTTGGCAGAACAACTGGCATGAATAGCAGAATGTCACATCCTTTTTAATACTGTTTTTCAAATGCTGGAAATTTGAACACCAAGATTTTTTAATGCTTTGTGACTTATCTTTAACTTTTTGTACTCTGGATGTAAATTTTGGGTGACACAGTCCATCACTTACTTTCGTAGATTTCATATTGTATGTAGCATCTTGGCTTGACACTCGATCTTTTTGGACTTCCACACTGGAGTCAACCGTATGCTGACTGGGTATTGATGAAGATGGTGAAAGGCTTGGCTGTTCAACACTACTAGTAGCAACACCACTACTTGATTCACTGGGTAAACTCTTAGAAATGTTTGGGAGAAAAAGAGAAAAGCATTTGTTTGAACAGTTTTTAAATGATTAAAATATCAAACATACCTATTCTAGTAACACAATAAAAAGAATGGGTGAGTTGCAATATGAGATCCACTAGGGGGAAACATTAACAATTATTTATAATATAAAGATGCAATCTAGATTCAGCATTAAATGTTCAAAGAATCTTTTGGTACGTAATTGTAATAAAAATAATTTTTATTGCTCACATGACCTAGAATATTGAAAAAGGTAATAAGGAACCCAGAGGAAAAACTATGACTAATAAATACTTCTGTTTAAATATTCTTATTAATAATTTCAAGTCAAACCTAGATTTGGGAAATTGAATATGAATACCAAAAGATGTTTCCTTCTCAACTTTTTTGAGCTCTTGGATGAAAACAGGAATGAATATGCTCATATATACATGGACACATATATATATATGCACAAAATATGCTTAAAAAAGAAAAGACAGTGTCGAAAATATTAAGGACAAAACTTACATCTACAATGACATTTGCTGTTACTGAAGAAACTGTATCTGCTAAAATAAAAGAGTATTATCAATTCAAGACCTTATATGCTATAAAATAGCATCATAAATTACAATAGCTTATTCCGTATCAGACAACAGAAACAACCTTAGAAGACAGATTTATCAAGGATGGGAAAACAGTGTATATGTCAAGTATCTTTACATCAATTTTACCTTGTAAGACATCAGAGTTCATGATGGGTAGGGAAACATGAGTATCTGCCAATGACACTATATTGCTTATAACTGGAGTTGTATCTTTCTTTGTAGAAAAGAGATCCGTTGAGGCATCATGTACCATGGAAACGTTTACTGAAAAAAATAAAAAGATTTCTCAATTAGCAGGCAAAATCAGTCAATCAGAAACCATTGTTTAATAACAAGTGTTTCAACAAACAATGTAAAAATCTAATAGCTTGTGCCTGGGTGGCTCAGTGGGTTAAGCGTGTGCCTTCAGCTCAGGTCATGATCCTGGGGTCCTGGGACTGACCCCCGCATTGGGCTCCCTGCACAGTGGGGAGCCTGCTTCTCCCTTTCCCTCTGCTGCTCCCCCCGCTTGTACCCACTCTCTGTCAAATAAGTGAATAAATAAAATCTTTAAAAAAAAATCTAATAACTTTAGGTATTGCAGGATATTGGAGTACGACTTAGGGATAGCCAGGTTCTTTAGGATAACACATTAATAACCTTAAACTGATAATTTACATTTTCCATTTTTTAACGTATTTTACCTTTGCATACAATTTCTCAGTTCTTTTACACCGTTTGCTTGAAATTTCAAGCAAATCTTTACATGAAATTACCCATGAAGAACAGAAAAGAGATTCCTTTAGAATCTCCTAATGGGTATCATTTCTTTCATCATTTTTTAAAATATTTTATTTTTTAAAAGTAATCTCTACACCCAACATGAGACTCAAACTCTAACCCCAAGATTAAGAGTCACTCACTCTACAGACTGAGCCAGGCAGGTGCCCCTAAGGGGTATCATTTCTAACTCTCTCAGGATTCATAACCCTCAACATGAATGGAGCTAGACTGGTGTCTAAGCTAGTATTGCAAAGATTTCTATAATAAGCCAGTTTACATGATGTACAAGCCCCAGGGGCATCATTTACTTTATTATCTATGTAAATTGGACCAATGGTCCTATACGAGGCTCTTTGATGGAATACAAAGTTGACTCTGGGTTACTTGTGCTTTTCTATTAGTGAACTTCCAAGTACTTCCAACTAGTTCTATTTCCTGTAAAAAATGTAACTAATAGCTTTGTTTTTACAAAGCAGAGCTAAGTGCAAAACTATATTCTAACACAGCGATCTTTACAAATAAATATTAAGTCTCTGGTTGTGATGTAGTCTTCCTTTTATATAAAACTACTGGAAAACTTTTTTTTTAAATGTAGGCTCCATGCCCAATATGGGGCTTGAACTCATGAACCTGAGATCAAGAGTTATATGCTCCACTGACTAAACCAGCCAGGCGCACCTGGAGAACATTTTCTTGCAATGAATTTTGCATTGTTTTGACTCTTAGGTCAGTTTAATTTCAAGATGAATCAAGGTTGTAAATTAAAGGAAAGCAGTAATATTCTTCAACAGTTTCTAAACCTCTGAAAACTGCTAAACAAACATTACCTGTAGAAGATTCCATCTTAGCTTTATTGTAAGCAGAGAAACAATTAATAGAACAAAAAAGGTCTGTCTTCCCCAAGTCATTGGTGGTCTCAATCATTTCATCGGAGGGCTTCAATGATTTGCAAGGAACAGATGTAAGTGTTTTGGTTGGTTTCTGTTTAGAGATTAAAGTAATATTCATATTCTTGGTATAGGACATATATTGTTAACAAACAAATATATATCCATCATTACTGCTCTTAGTTAAAATATAACAAGTTATGATAATGAAGACACATTTTTATACTTTCTTAAAAACCAGAAAAAAAATGAGCACGGGTATTATATGCAACTGATGAATCACTAAACCCTACCCTGAAACTGACAATAATACCCTATATGTTAACTAACTTGAATTAAAAACAAACAAGAGAAAAAAAAGGCACTCCAGATTACAGTGACTAAAATGAAAAATAGATCAGTCCAACAAATCACTATTTGTGTTATTTATCAGATACATATTATAGCACCAGTAACACATACGCAAGCAATGAAGAAAGAGGTCACAGAATATGTTAATCATTCCAGGCAATCAAAGCCAACTGGGTAAATAAACAAAAGTCTTATATCTCTTTCCTCAATTCCACTCTGAATATTTTTTTTTTTTTAAGATTTTATTTATTTGACAGAGAGACAGCCAGTGAGAGAGGGAACACAAGCAGGGGGAGTGGGAGAGGAAGAAGCAGGCTCCCAGTGGAGGAGCCTGATGCGGGGCTCGATCCCAGAACCCTGGGATCACACCTTGAGCCAAAGGCAGACGCTTAACGACAGAGCCACCCAGGCGCCCCTCCACTTTGAATATTAACTCAGGAAATTAACTATTGGTACTGAGGAACCAGAAAACGGCTGTGGGAATCACTGTTTTTCTAGGCTAACTTCCTGGTAAAAACTGCAAGCGTATTTTAAGAAAGTAGCATACAAGCAGTAAAATACATAGAACACAGTGCCATTCAGTAAGCAGTAAGTGTGCAAAGGTAAATGATATAAACCGTGAAGCTTGCCATCTATTGTTTCGACTGAAACAGGAACCATCATTCCTGGACTTATGGCAATGGTGAAAAAGAACTGCTTTTGGGGGCACAAAGTACAAGGACAAATGAAAATATCTTATACAGGGCGGCTGCGTGGCTTAGTCGGTTAATTGTCTGCCTTCAGCTCAGGTCATGATCCCAGGGTCCTGGGATGAAGCCCCACATCAGGCTCCCTAATCAGCAGGGAGTCTGCTCTCTCTGCTCCCCCCCCCCATTCCCTCTCTCTCTCATAAATTCTCCAAAAAAAAAGAAAAAAATACAGATTTTCTTCTGTGAGAAACAGGATATTGGCAAAGGAACAATGAAAGAAAAAACAGAGTATAACTATGAAAATTCTTTTATACTTTTTAAAATATTTTTGAGAAGCCCTGAGGTGTCTGGGTGGCTCAGTCAGTTAAGTGTCTGCCTTCAGCTCAGGTCATGATCCCAAGGTCTTGGGATGGAGCCCCACATTGAGCTCCCTGCTCAGCAGAGACTCTGCTTCTCTCTTTCTGCCCCTCTCCCTCCATTCGTGCTCCCACTTTCTCTCTAATAAATAAAATCTTAAAAAAAATTTTTTTTTAGGGGCGCCTGGGTCATTAAGCGTCTGCCTTTGGCCCCAGGCATGATCCCAGGATCCTGGGATCGAGCTCCGCATCGGGCTCCCTGCTCCGCTGGGAGCCTGCTTCTTCCTCTCCCACTCCCCCTGCCTGTGTTCCCTCTCTCACTGGCTTGTGTCTCTGTCAAATAAATAAATAAAATCTAAAAAAAAATAAAAATAAAAATAATTTTTTTTTTTAAAGAAAGAAAAGATATGGCTTACAAATGACCTATTTGAATTGTTCAGACTTGCTGAGAATCCTATCTTCAATTGCATGATTTTAAGGAAGAATTTATGGAGATAGAGTCGCCTCTCAAAGCATCATCTGAACAAGCAAGACAACCTCAATTCTACCTCATGAAAGGGGCTCAGACCACTAATTGCATTAATCTCATTTAGTCCACCAAAGCAGGACCCAGCTTCTCTGTTCTCAGAAACACCCACCCAAGGCTCTCCTACAAGAAATAGGGGATTATTTCTCATTCTGAAAAGCACGTGACATTCTTGATTCATTTTAATCTTGCTTAGGTATAAGAAAATAAAGAATTAAAAACACTTTGTGGTTGAGTCTTATTGATCAGCAGGCTGTTATTATTTCTGCTATCTTTATTTGCGGTTTATAAACAAGCTTTCATATGCTTGGCTTTTCTTCAAGGCCAGATCATCCTGAGAGTCTTTAGGAAAATCTCCATACAGCATTTATCATGAATTGTTACGTAAGAGGAACTGTCAGAAGTCTTTTATTTCATCTTCTTCACTGTTCTACCAAATGCAACTATTCCCAATGGTACAAAATCTAATCCCCACCTTTTCCTAAAGTGGAACCATGCACAAGTGAACTAATGGAAGGAACTCAATCCTGGATGTTTCATTTGAGTCCCATGCAATCAAATTCAAATGGAGTGGTTCTTACTTTATGCAACAGGTCTTTATTCATACCTGCTTAAATGCTGTAATACTCTTTGAACTTTTTTTCCCCACAATTTAATTTCTTTATTTGAGAGTGAGCCAGTGCGTGGGCTGGGGGAGAAGCAGAGGGAGAGGGACAAGCAGACTCTGCATTGAGCAGAGAGCCTCATCTGAGGCTCGATCTCATGACACGAGCCAAAATCAAGAGTCTGACGCTTAACTGACTGAGCCATCCAGGCATCCCTCTCTTTGAACTATTAAAGTAATGGGACCGTCCTTTCATCTGAATCATATGAAACAGACTAGAAACAGTTTAACAGTAAGCCCCACAGTTCTCAAGACAGACCATGAGGAGGCTGTCGCAGTGAAACTGAAAAACAGGCATTACTGCAAAGACAGTGTTTCATATGCTGTTATTTTACTTCACACTGAATCTAGGGTTTAAAAAAATTCAGTAAAAACTCTGAGATTTAAGCAAAATAATCAGAATCCCTAAAAGTTAAAAAAAAATTACAACTTACAACAGTAGTCTTCTGACACATGCTGCACTTGGTTAAAATGCTATTAGTACATATGGTAACAAATGCTTTTCTTTTTTCTTCATATGATGAAAGACAAGATTGGCTGCAAAAATTTTTGCTAGAGGTATTATCTTCTAGCTGGACACTGATCACATCCTTTAGATTTAAGATGTCTCTAAAAAGAAAAACAAGGGCACCATTAAACACTTATAAGTTGAAGCACTTCTTCAAGTTACCCTCTCCCATTTCATCTACCTTCAGACTGTGTAACAGCAGTGACACCAGCCTTGAAATAAGACAACCTGAATTTGGTATTTATTTCTAGGACTTATAGCACGTTATGATGGGTAAGTCATGTATACTCCCAAATGATGATTCCCTCATCTATAAAGTAGGGATTATAAACCACAACTGATAGCAGAGTTTTGAGGATTACCTAGCTTATATTAGTTAGTTCTAGCGATAAGAGAATGATGAGAAATCACATATTCATACCTGACCAACTTTATAATCTACAAGACAGAGGATATCAAAGTACAGTCTGCAAAACTCCGGGGATCCTCCAGATACTTTTGGAGGGGTCCACAAAGACAGAACTATTTTCATATCAAAATATTATTTGTCCAAAAAAAAAAATGTTGTCTTTTTCCCTATGCTAACATTTGAACTGAGGGTGCAAAATCAACAATGGGCTGCTGCAATTTCACTCCTACATAATGTACTCCAAAGAACTGAAGATAAGTACTCAAAAAAGGACAGATACACATATGTTCCTAACAACACTATTTTAAATAGCTAAAAGACAGGGGCACTGGGCTGGCTCAGCTGGTAAAGCACACGACTCTTGATCTCAGGGTTGTGAGTTCAAGCCCCACACTGGGCCTTGAGCTTACTTAAAAAAAGAAAAAAAAATAGCTAAAAGATGGGAACGGCCCAAATGTTCACCAATGAACGAATGGATAAACAAATTATGTTATATCCGTACGATGGAATAATACTTAGCTTTAAAAAAAGAATGAAGTGCCGCTATACGTGACACAACACGTATAAACCTCTGATAAACCTCGAAAACATTATGCTTAAAAGATGGACATAAAAGGTTGTATGTTGTAGGATTCCGTTAATGTGAAATATCCAGAATAGATAAATCCACAGATAGACTGCAGATTCGTGGCTGCCAGGGGCTGAAGAAAGAGGAGACCTCTGGGGAGAAACTGCTTACTGGATACACTGCAGTGACAGAAAATGTTCTGGAACTAGACACTATGAGTATACTAAATACTACTGAAGTGGCTTTTGTTATATGAATTTTACCTCAACAAATTGGGAGGAAAAAACAATGCTAGGTAAAACGCCAGAGCCTTAGCACAAATTAAGACAGCTGAACCAAAATGGCCTAGTCTGTGTTATTCATTGCCACACATTTGCTGTAAAAATAATTTACTTTATTAAACTTTATCCTTGACAACCTCTTTTTAGTATTCTGTGTGATGATATGGGACACAGGCATGACATACTTCTGCACACCGAAGTATGATGGCTGTCTCAAGGAAAATCTCACATGGGAATGTTAAGAGTTACAGCCTGAGTTAGGTCTTTTTTCACAGAACACATTTTTACTTGAAAGAACAAACTATTATCCAGAGTGGGTATCTGGCAAATATTTTCTCAGAAATGAATAAAGGAAGACTGTTACTTCAAGATAAACAACTGGCAGTCATTGCCAATGATAAAAGTTGAGCTTTCACTGAAAATTAGAATTTTGGAAAATCTGCCATCTCCAACTTGATTGCTTCCGAATAGTTAAGCTTTCCTGATGAGACTAGTGGTGATTTTTTTTAAACAAATGTGACTTTTAAAATATTGCATAAAGAAATATGCCAATAGGGGCGCCTGGGTGGCTCAGTCAGTTGAGCATCTGCCTTCAGCTCAGGTCATGATCCCAGGGTCCTGGAATCGAGCCCCATGTTGGGTTCTCTGCTCAGTGGGGAGCCTGCTTCTTCCTCTGCCTGCCCAAGTACACGCTCTCTGTCTCTCTCTCTCCCTCTCAAATAAATAAATAAAATCTTAAAAAAAAAAAAAAGAAATATGCCAACATTTGGGAGATCTACATAACTCAGTGAACCAGTATTTTCCAAATTATGATAGCATGTAACAAAAATCATTCATTCACGGGTTTAAAAAAAAACCCCACAAACAAAGTACAAACAGACCAATGTATTTTAAACTAAGAGTACAAAAAATTCATTGATATGGTTTCAGATTTCACATCGTAACTAACCTTTAAGAAGTACTACCTGCTTTCTGGTAGCGTATCAAAGAAGAACATCCACAAAATCTAAATGGCTTTTAAAACACTCCTCCCTTTTCCAATTACATATTTGTAGTGCCAGATTTTTTTCAAACTTCAGCCAAAACAACATTTTCCAATAAACTGAACACAGAGGCAGATATGAAAATACCCAGACACTGAAGTGGTTTGCAAAACTGATAAAATGATGCTTAATTTTTAAAAAAATTCCTCATCACTAAATTAAAAAATATATATGGCTATTTTTCATTAAAAATATTATTTATGTCAGGGCGCCTGGGTGGCACAGCGGTTAGGCGTCTGCCTTCGGCTCAGGGCGTGATCCCGGCGTTATGGGATCGAGCCCCACATCAGGCTCTTCTGCTGTGAGCCTGCTTCTTCCTCTCCCACTCCCCCTGCTTGTGTTCCCTCTCTCGCTGGCTGTCTGTATCTCTGTTGAATAAATAAATAAAATCTTTAAAAATATATATATATTATTTATGTCAACATGCAGAGTTATTATTTTTTAGTTTAAAAATTTGTTTTAATTTCTAACACAGTATATATTGGTAGAGAAAACTTACATAAACTAAAGCTCTCTGGCTCTTCAAAAAATTTTAAGAGTGGAAAGGGGGCCAGAGACCAGAATGTTTGAGAACTGCCATGGTATCTGGCTACTTAGAACCCTTAGAATATCAGTCTTTCAGGATAATAGTTTTCCAGATGAAATATTCCTTAAATCAACACTATTTTAACATTTCAAGACTTAACAAATTTTTAGTATATTATGATCGTTCCTCCTTCTTAAATAGATGGTACCAAAAATAATAGGCTCATTTCATTATCACAAATCATTCATTTTACTGGTTTAAAATACAGCTCTAAATGCAGTATCTGAGTTGTGCTACCCTTGTACTTCATTTGACAAAAATTTTTCTAGGATTCACTGTGTGCCAGCTAGTGTTTAGGCACTGGGAATACAAAGATGAGTATGATCTGGTTCCTAATCTCAAGAGGTTCATAGTCTAGGGGTGCCTGGGTGGCTCTGTTTGTTAGGCATTTGCCTTTGGCTCAGGTCATGATCTCAGAGTCCTGGGATCTGGTCCGGCATCAGGCTCCCTGCTTAGCAGGGAGCCTGCTTCTCCCTCTTCCTCTGCCCCTCCCCCTGCTCCTTCTCTATCTCAAATAAACAAATAAAATCTTGAAAAAAAAAAAAAGAGGTTTATAGTCAAACTGGAACAATATCAATTCTTTCTTTAAAAACATTAATTTTATAATTAATGCTGTGGGAATTATGAACACTATTAAAACACAGACCGTGGAACAATTACTCTGAGTGGGTGGGTGGGGGTTAGTGAGAGGAGAGGAAAAAATGGTGTGGGAACAGACAAGAGGTAAAGATATTTGAGGCAGACCTTTAAGACAGAAAGAAATTAGCAGATGGAAAGGGAGGCAGAAGAAACTGCACAGGCAGAAGCATGGAAATCTGAAAATGCTTACTGATTTTTACTGCTACCAGTACTCTAGATTCCTGGTTTCTAATCTACTAAATCCTTATAAATAAAAAACTAAAAAATGAATTTTTTTAATAGTGCCTAAAATCAGCTTAAACAAACTCTGAGCACAGGACTGAACAACTTTCCTACATATAAGTGTTACACAGCATTCGTGCACAGGGATATTCTGAACTCGTTGATTGCTATCAGAATCTCTGGTTGGTGGGGCGCCTGGGTGGCACAGCGGTTAAGCGTCTGCCTTCGGCTCAGGGCGTGATCCCGGCGTTATGGGATCGCCCCACATCAGGCTCCTCTGCTATGAGCCTGCTTCTTCCTCACCCACTCCCCCTGCTTGTGTTCCCTCTCTTGCTGGCTGTCTCTATCTCTTGTCGAATAAATAAATAAAATCTTTAAAAAAAAAAAAAAAAGAATCTCTGGTTGGTTCCAAATGGGATACTAAAGTGCAGAAATGACACTTCTTAAATACATTCAAAACAGATTTTAAATCATTGCTTTGAAAGAAACGTCAACACTAACTGATAATTAGCTAAAATCTTGAGAACTATATATTAATACAAGATGCTAATAAATGTGGAAGAAAAAAATTTAAAAAAAAAGTACAGGTTACTCTGAACAATGGGCAGCCTCTCCCAGCCTAAGCATTATTACCACCTTTCCACCAACCTATACAATAGTATTTTGTATCAAAAAAATTTGTATTCCAAAGGAAGCACAACCTGTTTCACATTTTTGCTCATATTGGATTTCTTCATCTTAGAGAACAACTTACACACTATATCTTTCCTGTTTCAGCCTTTTCAATCTGTCTGGGAGATCTGCTGAAGGTGTGTAATGAGTAAACTTCAAACACAGTAACATGATACCTTAACTTCTCAGGACCTCAGCTTCCCCAAAACCAAAAGAAAATGTTTGGACTGGATGATCTCTAAGGTCCCTTCCAGTTTTATGATTCTGTAGAGAAAGAAAGCAGACTGAAGAGAGTGCCTTACAGCCCTTAGCAAAAAGGAAAAAAGACATAGTATTGAAGGGTTGAAAAAAACACAAGAAGAAAGGTTGAGTTTCAGGGAGTAAGACTAGAAGCAATGGATAATACCCGAAGCAGCAGCCAAACAAGGAGCTGAAGCAACCAATAAAAAGGGTTTTTGAGTTTGTTAAGAGAATAACAGTGATAATTAACATTTATTGAGGTTTTACTACATGCCAGTGTTGCTCTGATCACTTAAATCTATTATTTAATGATCATAATTCTTATGTCCATTTAACAAAACAAATGGGAATACCAAGACGTTTTCAATGCTTTTCAAACTTTAGCATATAAATGTATCATCTGG
This sequence comes from Ailuropoda melanoleuca, assembly GCF_002007445.2. Lineage (NCBI taxonomy): Eukaryota > Metazoa > Chordata > Mammalia > Carnivora > Ursidae > Ailuropoda > Ailuropoda melanoleuca. Next base: position 13,078,952 of record NC_048219.1, on the reverse strand, counting down.
GGACAAATGCAATTCTGATTCAGTAGGTCTGGGTGAGGCCTGAGATTCTGTATTTTTATTTAACAAGCTCCCAGATGGTACTGATACAGCTGCTACGAGTTGCACAATATAACCGTAAATGGAGGAAGAAAGATTCAAATTATAGCAACCTGATTCCAAAATGAGACACATGAAAGGAATTTATTATATTTGTGAGTAAAACTGGTGGCCTATGTGTTTTCTTTGTTCTGAAACAAAAAACATTTAAAATTTAGCAATAGCATTTAAGGAGTACTAACAAACCAGAATTTTACTATGTGCTTTATCAAAGCACAATGAATTTTTATACATCTCAGAGTAGAGTTCAAAGTTTTGGACATTTTCCACTAATTCATTATGAGATTACTACCACTTCCTTTCTCTGCATCTAAATTGCCACATATATATACACATATAAAAAGTAAGCAATACAGACCCCAACAGTAGCTCAGTGAAATCTTGAAATTACATCCATCCATGTTTACCTATGACTATTCAATTTTGCAAAAGAGTCAAATAACTTCATTTACCATTATGAGAAACATTATTTTATAATGTTATACTTGGTTATTTTATACCTTGGAAGATCCAAATTAACTATTATGTGATTAATGTGTTAGTGGTTTGCACATTCTATGGTTAAATGATAAGACAGAATGGGCACAGAATAATCCCATTTATAGAGAATTTCAAATGAAGAATAGGAAAGTAAGTTTCAGAAGTCACATTATTTAAAGCTGAAGAGAAAAAGAACTCCTTACATTTTAATTTCTGCAAATCTCTCAACAAAAATATTTCTGAAGAATCTAACAGAGAAACTGAAAGCAGAAACAGCTTCTTTTCACTAAACCAAGGTGATACTTCTTCAGAAAAAATGAAAATAGGGGCGCCTGGGTGGCTCAGATGGTTAAGCATCTGCCTTCGGCTCAGGTCAGGATCCCAGGGTCCTGGGATCGACCCTGCATTGGGTTCGGCTCCCCTGATCGGCGGGGAGCCTGCTTCTCCCTCTCCCTCTGCTGTTCCCCCTGCTTGTGCTCTCTTGCTCTCTCTGTCAAATAAATAAATAAAATCTTAAAAAAAAAAGAAAAAATGAAAACGTAGACAGTTACAGCCAAGACTCTGATCAAGATCTACGTAGGGAACTAAAGGGGGCATAATTTAGAGTTATATACTTTGAGCAGTTTGAACAAGTTCTCTTGGGAAGAGCTGGTGAATTGGCAGATGACATGTACTCAGTGATGCACAGCGTGGAGCAGAAAAGCTGAGTAGACCCTTTCCTCTGATAAGCGGTTTGCCCCTTCTGAAGAATTTTTTTACAACCAGAACAGGAAACCTGAATAGCTGTGGTTGAAACTGAAGGAAGCATTTTATTCATGCCAGATGATGTCAGAGAAAGCTGGATGCCCGCAGTCAACTGTGGAGCTACAAACACAAAACACGAAGGAAGAAAATTAGTATTTATGTAAAATTAAGTATGCATTCTTTTATTCTCTATAGAGGTTACTTTTGGACTTGAAACCCCAAACAAACAATGCACTATTCAAAGATATTCTAAAAAAGTAGAATAAACTGGCTATTACATTGGTTAGAATAAACATGATTAAGTAATTCTATTACCACTGTCTGAAAATGTAGTGTTTATTTTCAGTTCATTCTCCTGAGTTTTAGGCTGCTGGGCTTGACAATACTCCTAAAAAAAGAGATGAAAATAATGAATAATGTGCATAAAACAACTAGTTATTCAACAGAAAATAATAAATTATGTTTAAGTTTGTGCAGTGAATTGTATAACTGAACTGAACCATAGGTGAACACTCCCCTTTTGGTGACCTTTGGCTGACACATTATATTCCATACATTATACATTATATTCTATCATACCTAGATGTGACTTCAGTAATTTTTGTTCACATAGTCCTTCAGTAAGCTACCACAAATAGAGGATACACACTCAATAATGACACCTATTTTCCCTCCTTGTTCTAATCAATAATAGCTCATTGTCTTCATAAAGACCTTAAACACAAAAGTTGTTGGATTGGGCTAAATGAGTCTTTACAGAGAATTTTTCAGAGCAGCAGGCACTCTCCCTAAACATGATATGTATGCTTGAATGTCCAGAGATTGAAGAAGCAACAGATACTTCCTAGATGGACAACACTCCCCAGTGTCACCAACTTAATGGGAGACATATCCTTACTTAATAGTGATTTACTTTAGGCTATTTCTTTTTTTTTCTTTTTAAAGATTTTATTTATTTGACAGAGAGAGACACAGTCAGCGAGAGAGGGAACACAACCAGGGGAGTGGGAGAGGAAGAAGCAGGCTCCCAGCAGAGCAGGGAGCCCGACCCGGGGCTCGATCCCAGGATCCTGGGACCACGCCCTGGACTGAAGGCAGACGCTTAACGACTGAGCCACCCAGGCACCCCTACTTTAGGCTATTTCTAAACAGAATACTAGAAATAAATTAAAACCGAATTTACTTTTTGTTTCATTAGAAATTTCAGCTAATTCATACATAAACATTTTAAGGAAATTTCGCACTACTCACAGAACATTCACAGCTTGAGTCAGTTTATCATTTATAGGTTCTTTAGCATATAATGTGTCTAAAAAAGTTTAAGAATAAACATGAAACTGATTTGGGTAATGGAATCACAAAGAAAAGAACTCTAAGAATTTATAATATACTAAATAGAGTCAGCAGTATAAAAACATTTAGTTATTCATATTGTTTCAAATTAAGAAAAATGAAAACAAAAATGTATTAACCTTAGCTAGGCCCATAATATCCTAAGCAATCCTTTAATCAGTTCAAAACCCAATTCGAAACAGCCATTCTTCGCTCAAATCATATTCTTGCATATAGTTGTGATGGCACTTCATACCATATAGCTTGTATTATTTGACCAACTGCTTAGGGGACGATAAAGATTTCCGGTTTTCAGCTAGTAAACCAGCACCTGCATAACTAAAATATATACTTAAACACTGCTCTACAAAAAAGAAAATAAAGTAGGATCTTTACCTGAGCATTATCAGGTTCCGTCTTAATTTCATCTAGCCGCCCCAGTTGTGGTGCGACTACTTTGTCACATTTACCATCTAACGGTGATTCTTTCATCTTAGTCTGATGCAAAGGAATCCTCCAGCTCCAAACTAATGAATTTCTTCCTGGGGAATGTATCCAGGTTCCTAAAATAAAATATGAATTGATGGTAGAGTCTGGTATTAAAATTAGTCCTTTTAAATACGGTAATTTTCTGGAAGCACAAAGGACTTTAGCTTTAGACACTCTGGACTCTGGGTTGCTTCACAGTACCAACACTGGCTTTCTTCCCTTCATCCATTATTCCCCAACATAGCTTTGCTTTGTAATTCTTTGGTAGACATATTTCTACACTTTCTTCTGGGACTACTCTTCCCCACTTCTATTCTCCCAGGCCTGCCTATAGCATAAGCTCACCAAACCCACAAGTTTACTTTTAACTTATTAAACAGTCTTAGAAAACGTGAAGTCTTCTATCCAAGGTTAATCTAAATACCTGTGCTCACTACCTCTCCCCCATCACTGCCCTCTTATAGAGCCAGTTACCATCTATATCTCCTTCAACTCCTCTTTCCCTCCTTATTGGTTCTTCACATATAAACATTCAAATACATTCAAGGATCCAACTTTTAAAGCTAGTGCCCTCTCTCTGACCACTGTTTCCTTGAATCCTATGACTCCAAGGCCTATTTCTCCTATCTCTTTGCCAGTCTTTTTTTTTTTTTTTTTTTTTTTTAGATTTTATTTATTTGATGGACAGAGAGACAGCCAGCGAGAGAGGGAACACAAGCAAGAGGAGTGGGAGAGGAAGAAGCAGGCTCTCAGCGGAGGAGCCTGAGGCAGGGCTCAATCCCAGAACGCTGGGCACACCCTGAGCCGAAGGCAGACGCTTAACGACTGAGCCACCCAGGCACCCCTGCCAGTCTTCTTTTCAAACATTTATTTCACCTGCTTCTAAAATATTTGTGTTCCGGAACGCCTGGGTGGCTTAGTTAGTTAAGCATCTGCCTTCGGTTCAAGTCATGATCCCGGGTCCTAGGATAGAGCCCCGAGTTGAGCTCTCTGTTCTGCTTCTCCCTCTGTTGCCCCCCTACCCCAAGCTCGTGCTCTCTCTCAAATAAATAAATAAAATCCTTAAAAAAATAAAAATATTTGTGTTCCTCCAAAGCACAATTCCACAGGACTTTCTCACTTGTTCTGTGGGCACAACCTTGGATTCAACTATCATTCATAGGCTGATTTTCCCCCATATTTCTGAGCTGCAGCCCATATATCTAATTGCCTACTAAATATCTCCACTTGGATGCTCCACAGGTCCCTCCAATTCAAGAGATTTAAAACTATATTCTTATATTATTCCCATAAGCCTGCTTTACACATGTTCTCTTTCTTGGTAAAATGTACTATCCTACATACCCAATTTCCCAAACCAGAAATCTAGGGGTAATCCTAAATTCCTCTTCTCTCAAAGTTCCCACATCTAATCACTAAAGTGGATCAAATATACCTTCTAAATAGGTTTTTTTTTTAAAGATTTTATTTATTTATTCGACAGAGATAGAGACAGCCAGCGAGACAGGGAACACAAGCAGGGGGAGTGGGAGAGGAAGAAGTAGGCTCACAGCAGAGGAGCCTGATGTGGGGCTCGATCCCATAACACCGGGATCACGCCCTGAGCCGAAGGCAGACGCTTAACCGCTGTGCCACCCAGGTGCCCCTCTAAATACGTTTTGAAATCTTATTTTCCATTTACACCTCATGCCTGCCCCCCCCCAATGAATTCCTTTTTGGTAATTATAGATAAGATAATTAAAATCCAAATTAAAAAATAAAAGATTGTTGCATGTTCAGGCTTAAAAAATAATTCCATTTTATAGCTTTTAAGGAACTACAGTGCCTTTTTTTTTTTTTTTAAAGATTTTCATTTATTTGAGAGAGATCCTGTGTGCGCACAAGCAGGTGGGAGAAACAGAGGTAGAGGGAGAAGCAGGCCTGAGCAGGGAGCCAGACATGGGGCTAGATCCAAGGACCCTGAGATCATGACCTGAGCCGAAGGCAGATGCTTAACTGACCGAGCCACCCAGGTGTCCCTACAAGTGCCTTTTGATTGCTCAGCCCCAGTGCCTCTTTTTCCAGGACAGACTGGTTCCTTATATCTTTTCTCTCATCTTTGGTTCTTTCCCCACTTTTCTGGTAGCTTTTACTGAAAGTCCCTATCCCAAAGGAGAAACTTCAGGGGCGCCTGGGTGGCACAGCGGGTAAGCGTCTGCCTTCGGCTCAGGGCGCGATCCCGGCGTTATGGGATCGAGCCCCACATCAGGCTCTTCCTCTCCCACTCCCCCTGCTTGTGTTCCCTCTCTCGCTGGCTGTCTCTATCTCTGTCGAATAAATAAAGAAAATCTTTAAAAAAAAAAAAAAGAAACTTCAATGAATAAGGCCAGACTGTGATGTGCAATAAAAGCTCATATGGCCTCTGCCCAGCCCGTTTGAGCATCACACACAACCAGCAAAGCAAAACTCACGGGAAATTAACTACTAGACTGTTATTCACCTGAAAGAAAATATGCAAGTCTAAAAATCAATTAAAAACAAAGCATCCATGAGCTTTTGCATTTTGGAATCCCTTCAAATGTGTCAGTCATCACACCAATAGGCAAATAATGGAAAGCACCTTAAAAGTGTAATTAATTAATCCAAAATATGTTTCTGAAGCAGGGAAAACAGTATATAACACTTCTTTAGCTATTAGAAAAGCAAAAAGAACAAAAAACATATGGATAACAAATCCAGTATTTCTTTTTCCAACAAGATGCATATTAGAGTAAAATAAGTCCTAGAAACCTTTTTTTTTTTTTTTAAAGATTTTATTTTTGGGGTCCCTGGTTGGCCCAGTCAGAGCATGCATGGGGCTGGAACTCAGGACCCTGACATCAAGAGTTGCATTCTCCTCCGACTGAACCAGGTAGGTGCCCTGAAACCTTCTTTTTTTATATAGCCAACACCTATCCTTCCTGGGGATAAACCATGTATGATGGAAAGTATTAATAGTCAGGATAAATGTGGCACATGTTCCTGCTGGTTAATACTACTTGGTAATAACCAATTAAAACATTTTAATTTAAACCAAAGAGGGATATATCATGGGTCAGAAAACAAAATTCACACTTTTATTTACTTTTTTGAAAAAGATTTTATTTATTTGACAGAGAGAGAGAGAGAGAGGGAACACAAGCAGGGGGAGTGGGAGAGGGAGGAGCAGGGAGCCTGATGTGGGGCTCCATCCTAGGACCCTGAGATCATGACCCGAGCCAAAGGCAGACACTTAATGACTGAGCCACCCAGGGACCCACATTAATTTTGTTAAAAGATTTTATTTATTTGACACCGAGAGAGAGAGAAAGAGAGAGAGAGAGGAGAGCACGCACCCACACAGAAGCAGGGGGAGCGGCAGGCAGAGGCTGAGCAGGGAGCCTGACCTGGGGCTTGATCCCAATCATGACCTGAGCTGAGGGTAGCCGCTTAACGGAGTGAACCACCCAGGCGCCCCTCAAAATTCATATTAATTTTTAAAGTAAAACATGAGACTGCAAAGAAATTGCAAGCTATCAGGAGTTATTTCCAGACACACAAACAGATCTCCAGAACGTATGTGCTTTTCTCTTGGAAAATTAGTACAATATTGATGCTTCATATTGCTTCACCTTAATCTTTTAATTCTTCCCCACTATACTGTGCTCATACTGTTCTATCTGTAAAGTCACTTTTGCTTATTCAAACCCTACTCAGCTTCTAAACCAACTCAGCTCCAAATTTTATCAGAATGGCAAGAATTAAAATAAGACTGATATGGGACGCCTGGGTGGCTCAGTTGGTTGTGTCTTGGGCTCAGGTCATGACCTCAGGGTCCTGGGATCGAGTCCCACACTGGGCTCCCTGCTCAGCGGGGAGCCTGCTTCTCCCTCTGCCTGCCCTTCCCCTGCTTATGCTCTCACTCTCTCTGACAAATAAATAAATAAAATCTTAAAAAAAAAAAAAACAAAACAACTGATAAATCTAGGGGTGCCTGGCTGGTTCAGTTGGCAGAGCACAAAACACCTGATCTCAGGGGTCATGGCTGTGGAGATAACTTAAAAAAAAGAAGAGATGATATATCTAGGCACAACACATAAAATTAACAGGCTTTACCCTTGAATGCACTTTCCATGACAGAATAGAAGAAAAAAGCCAAGCAGAAAACAGCAGCACACTGAGCTAAGGAGATGGGAGTTCTGGGTGGCCAAAGCAGTCTTGAGGCACAAAGGAGAGGTGGGAACCAAGGAGAAACAAGCCTCCCAATCTGCATACAAATATCCCATCCTCCACTTATTAGCTGACTTCCAAATGTACATCTACAGAGTATAGACACTAAAAAATCTAGCAGAAAACGGAAGGTTGAGTCAAAACGGCTGAACAGAGATGACAGTAGCTTTGCAAAGCTAAGAACAAAGTTGAAATTTAAGCCCAGCAAAGGTAGAGGGGATTTGGTAAACATCTGGACTTGGAGTTGAGACTCTAGCGGACCATGTGCTAGGAGTAAGGGTCACTCTGCAGGAGAAAAGACCACTCCCTAGAAAAAAGGGCAAACCAAAATAAATCAGCCCTAATAAAGCATAACACACTAACCCTCAAAAGGATCAATATAATCTGTTAGGAAAAAAAAATATGATACACACACACACACACACACACACACATATATATAGAGAGAGAGAGAGTCTGTTAGAACTATCTGCCTGCCTACGGGAAACAGCCCTCTCTGCAAAAAAACACAAATAAGACTGACTGAAAACCAATGAAAAGAAAAAGGCCTATAGGTAACCCATATTGGTATTATCAGGCTGACTGTGATACGTTTGAGAAAACAGAGAAAAAGATGGAGAAGTTTAGCAATCCTGGAATAATTTAAAAAAAAATCATGAAAATTTGAGAATTGGAAAATAAAACAGGGAAATTTAGGAAACATTTTATATCAAGAGTAGAAAGTAGTTCAGATTGATACATATAGGGATAAAAATACAAATAAGGTAAGCAACAGGTGGAAGAAGGCAAAAAGGTCTAACACAGATGTAAACAGAGTCCCAGCAAGAGAAAAAACAGACAATGCAACAGAAGCAGTATTTGAAGAACTACTGGCTAGACAATTTCCCCAAAATGAAGAAAAATATCAAACCACACAAATTCAAGAAGCTCTATGAGTAACAAATACGGTAAATATAAAAGGGAAACACAACTACCCACAACATAGTCACACTGGTGAAAACCAAAGATTAAAAAAAATCTTAAAAGCAGCTAAAGAAAAAAGACTTAACATACAGGAGAACAAAAATTAGAATAAAGGCTGTTTTCTTGTCAGCAACAATGAAGGCCAGAAGCCAATGGAGTATCTTTAAGGTGCTGGGGGAAAAAAAACCTACCTAAAATTCTCTAGTCAATAAAAATCCTTCAAAAATAAAGGTGAAATCAGCACATATTCAGATAAATGAAAATGAGAATTTATCACAAACAAACCTATACTGTAGAAATGCTAAAGAAAATTCTTAAAGTGAAAGACTCAATGGAAATTTGGTGTAAAAACTGGGAAGGAGAAGTAAACAAACTGCGTTAATTTGTATACAGCGTGATGGTGTACACAGAAAACCCTAAGGAGTATCTTCTCTCCTCCCAGCACAATACTCGAATAAGTGAACTTAGAAGGATCATAGGATAATACAACATCAATATTTAAAAATTTCTTCTCTCACCACTTCACCATTGTTCCAGAGGTTCTAGTCAGAGAAAGAAAAAAAAAAAGAAAGAAATCTTGAAAAGGAAGTAAAATTGTCATTATTTATAAATGACGTGTTGGATACACTGAAAATCCAAAAGGATCTCCAAGTAGTTACTACATTATTAAGTAAATTTAGGAAGGTGAGTATTCAAAGACCATTTTTTCACTAGAACAATTACATAAAAATTTTATTTTTAAAAAATATTTTATTTATTTGTCAGAGAGAGAGAACTAGAGAGAGTAAGAACGCACACAAGCAGGGGGAGCAGCAGACAGAGGAAGAAGCAGGCTCCCCACTGAGCAAAGAGCCTGATTTGGGGCTTGATCCCAGGACCCTGGGATCATGACCGGAGCCGCAGGCAGACGCCCAACCGACTGAGCCACACAGGTGTCCCCAATAAAAACTTTAAAACAACCATTTTCTAAAGCATCACAAAACATCAAGTATATGAATATATCTAATGAAATACATCAAGATCTCTATGCTGAAAACAAAACAGTGCTAAAAGAAATTAATACATAGAGAAACATAGCATGCTCTTTGATTGACTTGGTACTATCAGTTTTCCCCCAAATTGAGCTAAAGATCAAAATCTCAGTTTTTGTGGAATTTGCAAGGTGATTCTAATGTTATGTGGAACGTATACAAAACCTAGAATAGCTAAAACAATCTCAAAAAAGAAAAAAGTTGGAGGTCTTACTATAAAGCTAAAGTAATTGTTATGGTCACAAGCAAAAATAAAGTGACTAATGTATCCAGAAGCAGGTATACTCTTTTTACTTCTGTGCATTATAGCCACTTCCTTATACATTACGTTTTGCAAAAATATGTCCTATATTCACTTGTGTTCTGCAAGCTCTTTTACTGGTTTGACAGAAAGGCTGGAGGCACAAGGTTAAAGGCATTTCAAACCAAACCAAAATGTCCATGCTTAGTTCAACAGGCAATGGGGAGCCACTACTTATGAAATGCCTACATACTAGAATTAGAGGAATAATTAGAATGTCCCAACACTCTATCATACCCTGCTAGCACAGGATAACTGTAACAATATAAACATATGCAAGGTAAAAAGAAGAAATGAGGGAAGAGAAAATGGTAAAGTGCCTACAAAGCAATGATGAAAGAATATTCCAGGTTGGAGACAGCATGTTTACTCTTGTTAATTAGTAGCTTTTGGGGTTCAGCAAACATTTCATTCATATTTTGTTTTTTTAAAAAATTACTTTAAAAATAATAAAATCATGAGATAAACAGTTAACTGTGGTATATCAAATATTAAGTATTTTGGAGAAGTCCAAAGCATTAATTTGTGCTAGATTAACACTGACCTTCAGAAAAGAGCTTTTCCTGCCATCTAGGTGAATACAGTTCAATTCCCCATAGCTGTGTCACTGATGAGGAAGGCTACAGCTTTTCACCTGTCCTGTTTGGCTTCTGACTTGCATATGCACCATTTTAGCAAGGGCACCTACTCCCCTAAATGCTGTTGCCTCACCCTAAGAGTTAAATGGCAAACTGATGAGTCCTGAACTGCAAGGACTAAATGTAATATAGTTCTTGTTATAAATTTTAAAGGCTTCTCGTCTTGTATATTTGTGATGAGGAATACCAGTTACTGTCAGGTGTTAACAGTGGTCCAACTGTTTCTGAAATTGCATCCTGAGAAAGCTGGAAGATACCGTTTGCAAACCCTAGTCCATGTAAACCAAGATACTACCAACCCTGGACACTAAAGCAATATACTGAACTAAAGTGATAAAGATTGCACCTTCATCTAATCCCAATTTCAAGTCCGAATACAACGAATCAAACTTTTGTACTATTTAATCTTTTTGCTGAGACTCCGTGTACACATCTAATTGCAAAAGGACTTCCATGATTTTTTTTTTTAAAGTTGTTTATAAAAACACTACTGCTTAATGAAGGAAAAGCTACAAGTATGATCAAATGGCTTAAAAAGAGGCCGCGGATAGAGACCAAAAACTTGAAAGCCCAGTTACGGCGTAGGCGCAGCAGGCGGCGAGAAACGCGAGAAACGCTGGAAACGCGGGGCAAGGATCCCCCGACTCTGCCGACAAGGTTAAAGGAGACGACAAACACAATCCGGGGGCCTGACCCCGAGTTCCCGACCCTCACATGGCGGAATCCGCACGCAGAGACCCATCTTTAGGACCTCGGCCCGACCCGACGACGCTTCATCCTCCCTCCGACAGGCGAAACTCTCTGCCCCTTTCCGGTAAGGCGCAGGAATCAACACCGACACCACGGCCGCGTAAGGGGCTTACTAATTTCTCTCAGGGACGCTGGCCGCACGAGGATTCTCAAAGGAACTTCGACGCCAAATGGTCTCGCAGGCCCGCCCCTTTCCCGCCGGGCTCTGCGGCCGAGCATGCGCAGCGCACTGGCCGGGCGGGGCCCACTTTCCCTTAGCTACGGAGCGCCGGGAGAGCTCTTAACGCTGCGCAGGGTCTGACCTTAAAAGCTATGCTAGATGGCCCCAAATTTGGACCCTTAAAGGCAGGGGCAACGTCGGGATGGACTCAGAGTTCAATCGAGGCGGTTAGATTTACTGGATTCGAGAGATGGGTTGTTAGCAATTTCTGTAAATCCCAATTTCTTCATCCTTGAAATGGGGTTTACTAACAGTGCCTTTGCCATAGGCATGTTAAGATTGGAAAGGCAATGTTGGTAAAGTTCCAGGTACACAGTAAATTCCCAGTAAAAGGAATTATCGGCAGCGATGGAGAGGGGGTTCAGGCTTTTTCCATTTTGGGGCGCTCATCATATAGTAAAAGAATCCCAAAAGAGTGTGCAAAAATCATGGTATATTTTAAATGCTACTTAACAAATTAACACTTTCAACACCTAAAAAAGTATAGGGTCAAATAATTGTGCTATTCCTAAAATCATAATAGGATTATATTAGATACATAGAGTTGAATGATGAACTTATTGCAATCTTGTCTTTGACCATAGTTCTTGATATACTATCAAAAGTCTGTGTCCAGGGGCGCCTGGGTGGCACAGCGATTAAGCGTCTGCCTTCAGCTCAGGGCGTGATCCCGGTGTTATGGGACCGAGCCCCACATCAGGCTCCTCCGCTATGATCCTGCTTCTTCCTCTCCCACTCCCCCTGCTTGTGTTCCCTCTCTCGGGCTGTCTCTATCTCTGTCGAATAAATAAATAAAATCTTAAAAAAAAAAAAAAAAGTCTGCGTCCAGACCAAAAGGCCCTCGCTCCTGACCCCTGCTGCTATGGTCCCTAAATGTCCTCTGCAGTTAACCTCAAATTCAGACTCTGGTGATTCTGAACACTACACTGGTAACTGAACTTAATTTCTCCAACAGTTATTCTTATCTTCCTAATATAATATATAGTAATTAAGCATATCGTTGTATCATTTGTTCTCTGTTCCCTTTGTTCCCTTTTCCTGCCTTCTTTTGGCTAATTTGAACATTTTCTAGTATCCCATTTTAACTATTGTGTTTATGACCATGACTTTTTGTATAATTTTTTATTAGTTGCTCTATTGATTGCAATAAACATAATTTACTTTCATAGTCCACCTAGAATCAGTATTTTACCACTTCAAGTGGAATGTAGAAATAGTACCCCCAAATAAGTCCCTTTATCCTCTCCCCATCTTTTTTTTTTTTTTTAAGATTTTATTTATTTATTTGACAGAGAGAGAGACAGCCAGCGAGAGAGGGAACACAAGCAGGGGGAGTGGGAAAGGAAGGAGCAGGCTCCCAGCAGAGGAGCCAGGACTCTGGGATCACACCCTGAGCCGAAGGCAGACGCTTAACGACTGAGCCACCCAGGAGCCCCCCACCTTTTGTTATAGTTGTTTTATGTATTAGAATCATAAACCCCATCAGGCAGTGTTAATAATTTTACTGCCAAATAGTCTATTATGTTTACTCAGATATTTACCATTTCTGTTCTTCTTTCATTCTTGATGTTCCCCGTTTCCTTCAGGTATTATTCCCCTTCTATCTGAAGAACTTCCTTTACCAATTCTTTTAGAGCAGGACTGTTGGCAAGAAATTCTTTTGGTTCTCCTTCTCTAATAATGTCTTTATTTTACCTCCACTCCTGGAGAATATTTTCACTGGATATAGAAGTGTATTTCTTGATAGGGTAGGAGGAAAAAAAATCCCAGGGAGGTGCTGACTATCAAATGACCATCACTGACCTAATCTCAATACCTGGAAGATGAAGTACTCTGAATCCAGTCTAGGTCATATAGTAACAATTTTGACACCTTCCCTCCCTGATTGATCCATTTGTGATGTTCAACTCTTGGAACTTTCAAATTATGTAAGCTAGTAGATTCTCTCTCTCTTGTTTAGTTTTATTCATTTCTTTTAGAGAGGACGGTGGCAAGCATAAGCAGGGGAGAGGAGGGGGAGAGGAAGAGAGAGAGAATCATCAAGCAGACTGCCCTCTGAGTGTGGAGCTCTATTCGGAACTTGAACCCAGGACCCTGAGATCATGACCTGAGCTGAAATCAAATCAGCCACTTAACAGACTGAGCCACCCAGGTGCCCCAACCAATATATTCTCTTTTTACTTAACCTACTTTGATTTGGTTTTCTGTCACTTGCAGCCAAAAGTCTTATCTAGTAAATGTATCCATGAGCAATTGCTGACAACAAATGTGTTTTATTTTCTAAATTAACATAAGTTTGTCTAAGCAAGATAAAGCAGTTGAGTCTTTAAGATGTGTAGACTTTTGGGGCGCCTGGGTGGCTCAGTTGTTAGGCGTCTGCCTTCGGCCCAGGGCATGATCCCAGTGTCCTGGGATTGAGCCCCGCATCGGGCTCCATGCTCCACTGGGAGCCTGCTTCTTCCTCTCCCACTCCCCTGCTTGTGTTCCCTCTCTCACTGGCTGTCTCTCTCTCTGTCAAAAACAAATAAAATCTTAAAAAAAAAAGATGTGTAGACTCTTATTTCTAATAAATGAATGACTTGTACAAGTAAAAGAAATCAATGAGAGATAAGCCCTAGATTTTGTGTAACAACTTCAGGAAGACTGGAGTACTGAGTGCACATCCCTGCTTCTGATAATAGGAACAAGGGGGAAAAAAACATGATAAAAACGACCGAATCCTGGTCCCAAGTGAGGACTACCATTGAGTGTGCAAACCGCTTGTTCATGGGGCAGTTACCTAATTTTTGAGACATTAATTTGTATTGTTTTATGCTTCTCCTCTCTTGCATCTTTGTCAGAGGGATTTTGGTAGGACCCAAAGCAGAAGCTGTTAGAAGTCACGAGCTATCTTATGTTTTGTGAAAATTCGACCTGACTGAAAAGATTATGAAAATATCCAGGGAGGGGGATGCCTGGGCGCTCAGTTGGTTAGGTGTCTGCCTTTGGCTCAGGTCATGATCCCAGGGTCCTAGGATTGAGTCCCACATTGGGCTCCTTGCTCAGCAGGGAGCCTGCTTCTCCCTCTGCCAGCTGCTCCCTCTGCTTGTGCTCTCTTTCTTTCTCTCTCTGACAAATAAATAAATAAAATCTTTTGAAAAATGTAAAAAAAAAAAAAGAAAGAAAAGAAAATATCCAGGGAGGAAGTGTGTGTGCGTGTGTGTGTATGTATGTGTGTATGTGTGTGTGTGTGTGGTTAAGAAGACAGGGAAGTGTCTCAGAAAACTAAGGAAGAAAAGCTTTCAGAAGGCTAGGAAGGGGGTGAAGGTCTATTGTTGTGTGATTTGAGGGAACCTGCACCATGTTCTTTTTTTTTTTTTAAGATTTTATTTATTTATTTGACGGAGATAGAGACAGCCAGCGAGAGAGGGAACACAAGCAGGGGGAGTGGGAGAGGAAGAAGCAGGCTCATAGCAGAGGAGGCCTGATGTGGGGCTCGATCCCATAACGCCAGGATCACGCCCTGAGCCGAAGGCAGACGCTTAACCGTTGTGCCACCCAGGCGCCCCTGCACCATGTTCTTTGACAGCACTGTGGGGTGAGGGCTGGACCCTGAGCATAAGGAGTTTTGTCCTCGATGAAGATGCCCCTGCCCTAAACCATGGGTCCTGATGAGAACATGCAGACTGGGGCAATGGTCATCTCTGTGGTAACCAGTCTGGACTATTGAGCCAATGGCGGCAAAGCCTCCCTGATGTTTTGATGGTGAATAAGACCCACTCTGGTGGAATTCTTCTTGGGAATGCCAGTAATGACTGAGATTAAGTTTTCTGCCAGTGTAATAGCGTGAGGCTTCAGATTTGGATTTAAGTTCATTATAAGAAAATAAATGTCATTTTCTCCATACCTGAATATGCCCTAAAATTCATCCCTGTTACTTCTGGATGAAGCATCACACCCCAACTTTGTTTCTTGACTTACCACTTATGAATAAGTATCTGAAGAGAGAGGCGCAATAGCAGTCAAGCCATAGTCCTGAAATTCCCCAGGAGCTCATCCATAATCAATGGCATTCATACCCTTAGGAAAACACCTAAATATTAAGAATATCCTGCTTTGGGTCCAAGAGTAAGAACTCAGAAAGAATGAGAATTAATCCCACAACTCTATTCTTTGTATTCTATATTTCCCCAAAAAGCTTCTTACATATTTCCCCCCAACCATAAGCTGTATCACTTTTATAATGGAAAAAAAGCCCCATAAATTTACTGAAAAAAATCAAGATTCAAAGAATGACCCAAAATAATAGTATGAGATTTCACCAGATAGTTAGTACACAGCTAATTGCCAACAACGACCTGCAGTAGAGGGTCTGTCACCTTGATGAACCCTTTTGCCTCTTCAAGGTTCTTTGAGCTAAAGAAAAATTTGATTTTTTTAAAAGATTTTATTTATTTATTTATTTGTCAAAGAGAGAGAGTGCGCACGGGCAGGCAGAGGGAGAAGCAGGCTCCCCACTGAGCAAGGAGTCCCACGTGGAACTCGATGCCAGGACCCAGGGATCATGACTTGAGCTGAAGGCAGATGCTTAACTGACTAAGCCACCCAGGCATCCCTAAGCTAAAGAACTATTTTATTTTATTTTATTTTATTTATTTATTTTTTTATTTATTCGACAGAGGTAGAGACAGCCAGTGAGAGAGGGAACATAAGCAGGGGGAGTGGGAGAGGAAGAAGCAGGCTCATAGAGGAGGAGCCTGATGTGGGGCTCGATCCCACAACGCCAGGACCACGCCCCGAGCCGAAGGCAGACGCCCAACCGCTGTGCCACCCAGGCGTCCCTAAAGAAGTATTTTAAAAAGCACCCAAATTATGTGTAACATCCTGTCTCAGGACAACTATTTGAAATATATATACTTTTTTTTTCTGGTTATCAAACACAAATTGAAATGAAATTTTCTGTGTAGGTCTTTCTTTGCATCTCTGCCTGACATGTACTTTCTGTTTCTGGAACTGTAGGTCTTTGTCTCTCACAGCTCATTTTTTAGTAGATAACACAATACTGGGCAGGGAGTCACTTGATAAATGTTTGTTTAATGAATGGATGTGTGCATGTATCCCTTCTGCTTCAGAATATCTTCTTTTCTATTTCTCATTGTCACATCCTGGTGGATGGTGTATTATTCCAAGAGATAAGGAACACAGGAAGGGGAGGTGAGGTGAGCAGTTGAAGGAGTGGGGCCCTGGGACAAATAATGGGTTCAATTTTTTTAAAAAAGATTTTATTTATTTATTTGAGAGAGAGAGTGAGAGAGAGAGCGCAAGCACAATCGAGGGGGAGGGCCAGAGGCAGAGGGAGAAGCAGGCTCCCCACTGAGCAGGGAGCCCAATATGGGACTCGATCCCAGGACCCTGGGATCATGACATGAGCTGAAGGCAAATGCTTAACCAACTGAGTCACCCAGGCACCCTTGGGTTCAATTTTAGATACGTTGAGTCTGAGATGCTGTGAAATACCCAAAGGGAAATATTTAATAGGCAGTTGGGTAAACAGTTCAGAAGAAATATCTGGGAACGAGTTGTAGTTTTTTGAGCCATCACATAGAATTGATGATTATAGCCATAGATGTGGGTGGTGAGAGTACACTCACTGTGGGTAGAATGAGGTGAAAAGAAGGCCAAAGAGAGAAACCTTGAGGAACACTGATCGTTAATCAATTAGCATAGATATGGGAACACAAGAAAGGGACTAAAATGAAATGGCTAAGGCCATAGAAGGAAAACTTGGAGAATATGGTATCACAAAGCCAAGTGTTGGGGTTTAAGAGAGGATGAGGTCGGGGCACCGGGGTGGCTCAGTTGGTTAAGCATCTGACTCTTGGTTTCAGCTCAGGTCGTGATCTCAGGGTCATGATCTCGTGGTCGTGAGATCGAACCCCTTGTCAGGGCCCCATGCTTAGCATGCAGTCTGCTTGAGAGTCTCTGTCTCTGCTCCTCCCCCTACTTATGCATGTGCATGCCCTCTTTCTCTTTCTCACAAATAAATAAAATCTTAATTAAAAAAAAAGAGAGGATGAGGTCAATAGTAGCAATGCTGTTGATCAACGAAACAAGGACTGATAAATAGCCATAGGATTTAACAACAAAGTCAGTGAATTCATTAAGAATGATTCCTGTAGAAGGCAGAGGCCAGACAGCAGTGGACTGAAGAGTGGGTGTGATCAGAAGAAATGAAAACAGTGAGTGTGGTCAAGCTCTTCTAAGAGGTGTGTGGCTGTGACAAATAGACTCTCCTTTGTAATTAGAGGAAAGAAAGAATGGTAGGTTTAATTGCAGAAAACGGTGCGTTTGATGCCAGGAACTGAGGACATTCTCATTTAGTTGCTTATATAGTATTTTCTCTATGAAAATAAGAGGTCAGGTCATCTGCTGTGAGAGAAGTGCTAGGGTTAGAGATTTGAAGAGAAAGGAGAAACTCTGAATAGTCATTGTGAAGAACGGAAAAGAGTACTGACAAAAGAGGCATGGGAGGATTTCTAGACAATATCATTAGCCCAGTTGAGGCTGTATTTGTTCCAGCGTAGTAGGCTCATGACTTTTATCAACAGTAATAAACAGTCCAGGTGTGGGCATGGAGAAGTAGGAACAACATAAAGTCCATAGTAGAGAGCTGAGGATATTGGTAAGTGACTAGTAGAAAATATAAAAGGAAGAGAAGACAGCAGAGGTGAATAAATAGAAGGAAAGTAGACTGATCAAAGAACCAGAGGTCTTTATGAAATAGAAGTGGAGCTTTAGAGGGAGAAATTGAGTGAGAAAACAGAAAAGATAGAAGACTCCAGTCAGAAAGTGGGATATCTGTATATATTATCTCTGAGGTGGAGCAATTTTAGGCAACCAAAGGGTTCAAGTTGTGTCATTGGAATGGGGAAGTTCAGGTAGAAAGGGTCAAAGTTCACCGAAATTGAGAAGCTAAATAAACTGAGAGACCAAGGTGTTAGAAGTGTCCATGGGAAAGGTGAATTCATGGCAGAAGAGGAAAACAGTGAGCCAGCAACAAAATTCTTCAATGAATATTGAAGAGTGCCTAGGAGATGAGTAGGTGTCAGTACTAAGAAGGAGTACTTAAATAAAGCCTGATGAAATAAGCTTTAAAGGAACATGAATTTTTAATTAATTGCAGCAAAGGGGAGCATGGAGGATACAGACCCAACTTTAAGTCCTAAGGCAGGTAGTATAGGAGACTGAGCATCCTTCGCTTGAGAGCTGTAAGTGAAGTCGTTATCATCAGAAATAGACACAGCCAGGAGACCACAGAGGAGCACACTGAAATGGAAAAAAAAAAAAAAAAGAATTGGATTCACACAATATTCGGTCCAAATGCTAACTCTATCGCTTACAATTTTGGCAGAAGCAGGGGAACCTGCTTAACTAATCTCTGAGCCCTCTAATTTGTTTGTAATCAGCATTTCCCTGGCAATATGATCTCTTGATATCTACAGTAAAGTGAGGAGACCATCTCTCCTCACGTTTGTGTTACACTCTATTGGAGGGGTCCCAAAGTAGGATTAATATCTGTCAGAAATTTTAGTAAAAATTGTTATTTCAAGTTTTGATTTTTGCTCTTCCTTGTGTGTTTTTGAGACCTCATTCTTCCCGTTTCTCCCTTTCCTTAGACATGACATCATTTGAACTGAGGCTGAATCAAATCCAAGTGACAGATGCTGTACTCTGGTCACCTCTCCTCTGTTCTTGAGGCTTCATTACTGCATGAGGTTTGTTCTGATGGCTTATTTTTTCCCTTCACATCAGTTCTCTTCCAGAAGTCCGTTGGCAAACAGACTTCTTGGCTGTCCTATCAATTGGGTAGGCCTGGAGCATATGTCTAGATCTTAGCCATGGGGACATTTTAGGCTTAATCGGGTTTCCCCACATTGTGAAAACTCTTTGGAATTAGAACTGATGTGAGGTTTCCATGATACTTGGTTACAAACATCTAATCAATTACATAGTATTCTACCATGCCTGGTAAGCAACAAATGCACAGGTTGGGTTGACTTTTCTTTCTTTTTTGGGATGCTCTCCCAGAGCATCCCTTCTGTAATATTCACCATACTGTAGACTAACTGTTTGGTTGTGTGTCCTTTTCAGAAAGTATATGCG
This sequence comes from Ailuropoda melanoleuca, assembly GCF_002007445.2. NCBI lineage: Eukaryota > Metazoa > Chordata > Mammalia > Carnivora > Ursidae > Ailuropoda > Ailuropoda melanoleuca. The sequence goes on along the minus strand of NC_048219.1, from coordinate 13,059,539 downwards.
ACACAATTCCCTAAATTCTTTCAACCAATCCCTTGTTGTAGTCTCCCATTTATTATTCTCCCTTCTTCCTAAAAAGTAGTAGTAAAAACACATTATCTACTTTGTGCCTTATGACTCAGTATTTTTCACGTCTAGGGGGCTTTTTTGCCTGGAGGATACCCACAGCTATTTGTTGTTTAATGTCCAATTTACAAAATCATATTTCTATTTTTTAAAAAGATATTTATTTATTTATTTATTTATTTATTTGAGAGAGGGGGGAAGGAGGGTAGAATCAATGCCCAATTTACAAAACCATATTTGTTTTTTTAAAAAGATATTTATTTATTTGAGAGAGAAAGGGGGAGAGAGGGAATCTAATCTCCCTGCTGAGTACAGACTCCCTGCTGAGTACAGAGCCCAACACGGGGCTCAATCCCACGACCCCGAGATCATGATCTGAGCTGAAATAAGAGTCAGAAGCTTTAACTGACTGAGTCACCAGGCACCCCAAAATCATATTTCTAATAAATGAAATATTGAAATCATTTTTTCTTGATCATTTAACATGTAATACACAGTTGATTAAATTAAGTTCCTTAATTTAAGTTGGAATTACAAATTTCATATGGCTGATACTTTTGAATATCTCATATGCCTTAGACATCAGCAAAGTATGCACAAATACAAAAATTACAAAATCAACTACACTTGTATCTAAACCTATTCAATGCCATGGGTTGACTATTACTGCATTATCTTTGTACTGCTTTTATACCTCTTAAGATTATACCTCTATTTACTTCGATATCTTCTTAAGGTTTCAGTAGTATCATTTTGATTATTTTCTAGGATTTCAGAAATCTTATCAAATACGGTAGAAAAAGAAATACAACTTTAGACCAGTTGAGGTTCCATGATCTGTGATATCGACTAATTCTTTCTTGGTTGGGATATAAAACCTAGTTTTGCTGTCCAATGTAATTTAGACCATTTGTTAAAAACCCTTTTGTAAGAGTAAAAGTTTTTAAGTACCACAGAATTTTTAATTCTCTGTCTTCTTTATAGTTTTTAATTTTTGAAACTTTGTGTCTATCTTGGAAATGATGTAAGCTCTAAGTTTTGTGTGACCAATAGTCCCTAATCAATCATTTTACCATTATATAACTTCGATCTGCTTAAAAACGTATGTATTTCTTACCAGTATTGTATTATAATTAGTATGGTCACTTAGTTGTTTTATCTCCTGAGAGATGGAAGATTGATTGACCATTCTTGTTCTTAGAATATCTGTTCAACTCTATTTTTACTTGCTTATTGTAAATCTGGTGCTGAATAATTGACAGACTCCTCTTCTATCTGGTTGTGATAATTTTACAAAATTACTAGTGTTAATGGCTCCGTCCTCCTACCTTTTGGTTACTTTATCTGCTTGCTCATATATGAAACATAAATATAGGCAAACTATATGTGGATTTATTTATTTATATATTTATTTATTTAAGATTTTATTTATTTGCCAGAGAGAGAGAGAGAAAGAGAGAGAATGAGCACAAGCAGGGGAAGTGGCAGACAGAGGGAGAAGCAGGCTCCCCACTGAGCGGGGAGCCCGATGTGGGACTTGATCTCAGGACCCTGGATCATGACCTGAGGCAAAGGCAGACGCTTAACCAACTGAGCCACCCAGGTGTCCCTATGTGTGGATATATTTAAATCAACACACCATTTACAGAAGAAAAAATAAATGTACATTCACACCTGTACACTCAAAGACACACATATAACTCATTATTAAACATATATTGTATTCCTCTTTCTACTGTATTAAAATTTTTTTGTTTGCATAAAGGTATATTTTTTGTTTACTTCTCTCATTTGAGTCTTAGTATGAATGCATAGTCTTTATAGATTTGACTTATTCCAATTCACTCTATAACATTTTAAAATTAAATTATTACAACTTCACCAGTGGGTACATCTCTAGGCTTTGTCCTTTTAGCTCTGCCTGTGACATCCTTGAAACATCCCTTCTTTTTTTTTTTTAAACATCTCTTCTTTCTTGCCATAGCAGAATGTTCTAAAGTCATATGATTTTTTCCCCCTGCCCCATGTGATCAGCTACTCTGCAATGCATTCCAGATAATTTTGGTGGATAAAACTACTAAAAATCAAATTTAGATGTTAGGGATAAACGTGAGAGTAAATGTGGGGCTAAAATATTAGAGCTGCTATTAGGCCTCTTTTAGTAGTGACAATCATGAAAAAAAATTCAAGGTCATGATCTTGCAGTGCTATTTTCCATTTTAACATGTTATGTTACTGAATCATACTTTTTTCAGACTATATGGTTCCATTGAGCACTAATGCTGTCCCATGCATTGACAAATATTATCTTGTGCTATGAATTATTTGCTCTTCCAAGAGTCAGGAAGGCCCTCAGGGCTTGGAGGGCTGTTGCTCTCAATAGAAATCTTTGGACATCTATACTTTTTTTAGTTTTTGCATCTGAATTATAAACTATTAAAGCTGGAAAAGCCTTTAGAGACTTTCTTGTGTAATCCACGCAGATTACAGATATACCAGACATTTGTCATTTTCGGCTGTCTAGCATCCAACTTTCCCCTTGTTTCTAAGCATCCTGATCTCCCTTTTAGGGAAATTCTCCACTATGAGGACAATTTCTCTGTTTGTTTCCTCTTGCAGTAGAATAGAGAGGGATAGATTCTTTCCATATTTTCTTCCTGATATGGCAAGTAGCTTAGCATGTAACCTAAACTTGGCCAATCAGATAATCATTCTTAGAACTTTGAATCCTGTACAAGTGTTGTGACAGAGATTTTCAAATGTTCATAAAACCCCATTTTCTTATTCTCCTGGCTTACAGATATACTACATTTTCCTTGAAGTTAGGTGCAGCCATGCGACTTGAGTTAAGAACAATGGAACATAGATAGAAACAATGCCCAACTTGTAGGCCTGACCTAAATGTCCCACATGTGATCTTTGCCCTCTCTTTCCCCAACCACTGTCAGAATGGAGAAGACTCCACAGACATAGAAGAGGACAGAAACAGAAAACCGAAGAATTATGGGTCCCTGAGACAATGCCTGGAGGACAGCTGCCCAGAAAAGCGACTAGACCAGGAGCACCCATGTCGGACTATGGTGTGAAACAGAAATAAACTTTCATAGTGTAGAACCTTTATAATTTGGGAGGTTATTTTGGCATTTAGCTTACCCAGACTCAAAGACAGAATGTTTGGCATAAAGTTCATTTTAGCAATATTTGGACATGGATCAAGCTATTCTTGCTGACAGATCTTGGGAAGTCCCTCATTTTGTCCATCGTCTAAACCTTTACTTAGAGCTTCTCATCATTTTGCAAGTCACCATGTTTTCCCTTTTTGGCTTAAAACAACCAGACCCAGGGCGTCTGGTTGACTTAGTCGTTAGGGCATGAGACTCTTGATCTTGGGGTCATGAGTTCAAGCCTCTTGTTGGGTGTGGAGCTGACTCAAAAGAAGAGGAGGAAGAGAAGAAAGAAGAAGAAGAAGAAGAAGATGACGAAGAGTGGGAGGAAGAATAAGGAGGAGAGGAAGAAGAAGAGGAGGAAGAGGAAGAGGAGGAAGAGGAAGAGGAGGAGGAGGAAGAGGAGGAAGAGGAAGATGAGGAAGAGGAGGAGAAGGGAGAGGGAGGGATGGGGAAGGGGGGGAGGAGGAAGAAGAAGAAAAGGAGGACAAGAAGAAGAAACAGACTGTCCTGCAGGCAGGGGCGTGGCCGGCCACCCTGGGTGACCCATGAGATGGGAAAGACACCCGNGAATCACTATACTGTACACCTGAAAATAATATAGCACTGTACATTAACTATACTGGAATTAAAATTAAAAACAAAAGCAAAAACAAGACCCGGTTTCTTTTTTTAAAATTTTTTTAATTTTTAAAATCTCTCCATATTTTTAATCTTTTCTCACATAACCTTATCTTTTTTTTATTTTAATGTTTTTTATTATATTATGTTAGTCACCATATAGTACATCCCTGGTTTCTGATGTAAAGTTCGATGATTCACTAGTTGCGTATAACACCCAGCGCACCATGCAATACGTGCCCTCCTTACTACCCATCACCAGTCTATCCCATTCCCCCACCCCCTCCCCTCTGAAGCCCTCAGTTTGTTTCTCATAGTCCATAGTCTCTCATGCTTCATTCCCCCTTCTGATTACCCCCCCTTTCTTTATCCCTTTCTTCCCCTACCGATCTTCCTAGTTCTTATGTTCCATAGATGAGAGAAATCATATGATAACTGTCTTTCTCTGCTTGACTTATTTCACTTAGCATTATCTCCTCCAGTGCCGTCCATGTTGCAGCAAATGTTGAGAACTTGTTCTTTCTGATAGCTGAGTAATATTCCATTGTATATATGGACCACAACTTCTTAATCCATTCATTTGTTGAAGGGCATCTCGGTTCCTTCCACGATTTGGCTATTGTGGACAATGCTGCTGTGAACATTGGGGTGCATATGGCNGCTGTGAACATTGGGGTGCATACCAGACCCGGTTTCTGTTGCTTATAATCAAGAATGTAGACTCCTTCATCAGGTAAGAAACTGTGGTCTTAAGTGGTAGATGATTTGCCCTAGGGCACAACTCCTATGTGGCAGATCTAGGATTACTAACTTTGTATCTCCTGATTCAGTGTTCTTTCCATTGTACTACTGGGAGTTTGAAGGGGTCCAATAATTACCATTCCTCTTGCCCACTAACTTCTAAACCAATTGAGAAATGAGATGCAGGAAATGGCAAACAAAGGTATATATCACCTTCATTACTGGAAGAGGCTAGGTTGGAGGATAGAAACTCCCCCCATGGCAGGCCTGCCCCTGTGAGACTTAGGGGGAGAAGAGCCAAGGAAACTAGTTCCCTGTTGACAGCTTGCTTCCACATGGAAGGAAAAGAAGATGCTGAACTGCACATAGTTTCTTCTCCCAAACTCTCTGTTTAGAGAAGTCACTGCCTCAGCTGAGGAAGAATGAGAGGGTGAATAGAAGTCAGTACTTTAATGTTAAAGATTGACCCTTTACATAAAAAAGGGGGACATAAGATATATATCATAATTATAATAGATAGATATTTTGGCTGCTAGAAATATTTTATTTCTGATAATATATTATTGTATAAAACATTGAAACAAAGTCCTCTAATACTCTACCCATCACAGATAAGTGTTCACAGTTTGATGTGTATCCTTTCTTATGACCATGCTAAAATTGAGATTTGGTATCAAAGGATTCTGTGTGAAGCATCCTGTGTAGTGCCTGGTACAGAAGGAATTCATTTGCTTCCCTCCTTTCTTCTTCCTTAGTGTCCCAGAACCTTCTCTAGTCTGAGAATCTATGACTAGTCTTGAGCTGGACTGATGTAACCACAGAGTCCGAGGTGTGCCCTAGTTTCCAGGGTGCTGACAGACTTAGGCTTGCCAGAACTGCCAGAGAGCCGTAGTTAGGAGTCCCAAGCCCATGGCAGGGGCCCTTGGGGCAAGAGCGGCTCAGCCAGGCCAGGCCCATGGCCTTTCCTATTCTCTGATCCAGGGGTCTAGACCCTCACCAGAGCCAGGGCTCAGGGCTGCCTCTTGGGTTAGCACACTGTCCTGTAACGCTCTTTTTCTGAGCTGGAGGGCCTGTCCCCGCCTTCTGAGCCTCTCTTCAGACACAGGGCTGGGCCCCACGGGGCAGTTGGAGGACGGCTGCATTCATGTGGTGGCACTTCCCATCCTTAGCTCCTCCTGTAACTCTGTGTGATGCCGACCAGGCCTCAGGGATGTCTAAGCCTGTTTTCTTCTCTCTGGGTGTTTGGGATTAGCAGGAGATGAGAGTGGGGGAGCGAGGGACACAGCTGGGGAGTGTGTGGGTAGGAGGAGGCAGCACTGACTGTAGGCTTTGGAGGCCTGATTCTGCCTCCAACTTGCTCACATGTCTTCCCTCCTGCAGGGAGTCTTTCCTGAAAGCCACCTCTCTTCCTCCCCCGCCCAGGGTTATTCACTCCTTCTAATTCTTGTGAATAGTTTTTCCATGTCTGCTCCCCCTCTAGCACATGGCCTTTAAAAGCGAAAATTTAACTCATTCATCTCTATGTCTCTAGTGCTTAGCATCGGCTCTGGCTCAATAATACTTGATAACTTTAGGCACCATGATTGAGGAAAGGAAGGGTTGTACCCCGGAGCTGAATTATGTAAGTGGGGGTGAGGACAGAAGAGGGAGAAGGGACTACTTTCCTAGGGCTTAGCCAGGGGTTTATGATCAGAACCTTGCTGAAGGCAGAGCTGTCCACTGTAAAAGGAGCTGCTAGGGAGGAGTTAACTCCTTGTCTTGAAAGGTGTGCAGAGACTGAAGATTCTCTTTGCAGTGCTGCAACCGGGATTCAAGCACGGCGCAAGCCTCGGGCCATATAACCACTAAAGGGCCTTCCACCTCTGAAGTCTGAGACTGTGGGAGGACACAGGGCTGGAACCAGAGAGCTACTGTGCTCAGAAAGCTGCCTCTCTGTTTAGACATGGTCAGGGTTGCCTGGAGGCCACTCAGAATAATGTGACCGCCTAATCAACCCCAACCCCCATAGTAATTTAAATCACATACAACTTACATAAACTCCTGCCTGTATATGCACATTTCTGTGAATGTTTATCTTCCTATATTCTTCACAGATAAGCATGTTAAAACCTAAGCTCATCACTAAATGAACACTCATTGGCCCAAATTTATACACACTTCCTCCACTGCCCCCAGGCCCAGGGAAGCTATGGGGCTTCCTCTTCTTGGGATTGGCCAGGCAATTCTGAGATGGGGAGAGGAGGAGAAGGCTTGGCTTGCCTATGAGGGATAGAATTAATCATAAAAGAAGAAAAGACTGAAATTCACTGGAAATTTAGCAATCTACACCCTACCTTGCACAGTATTTCCAGAAATGTCATTAACTGGCCCTGACAGTCTTGGCCGTGTATAACATTCTTGGATTTTAGTTTCTGTCATAGTATTGCAGATGAGAAGTCCAAAGCTGGTCTAATTCTCTTTCCTTTGTAAGTAAATGTTCGTTTTCATGTTTCATTTAGGGTTCTCTGCACTTACTACGCATCCATCTGCACTGTGCTCTTGAGCTGGAGAGCTGCCTATCACTTCCCAGCAACTCTGGTTTTGATTTGGCAGCATCTTATAACCAAATATGTCAGTTCTGCTGTGGGATTATAATTATTGATTGGAACATGACACTATTCTCTCCTCGCCACACCCTCCCCTCGCCTCAATGCAGTTACACATCGTCACGTGGACAAGAGCCTCTATTGGTATGTACTCAGAGTTTTATGTGTCACTTTTGAGCCTAGCAACATAAGACCCATGTGTCCTTCCTCCACACTCTCAGGAAGATGTGCCTACGACCGAATTTCAGTGATGGAGAAAGAAAATGGGAGAATCGTATGTTCATAAATGATGATATGGAAGCACACCTGCTCACGACCTACAGCAGGTGCCTCGAATGGTGATATGAAAGGTTGCCTTCAGTTTGTTTTTATTTCATTTTTATTTTTTAAAGATTTTATTTATTTATTTATTTGAAAGAGAGTGCATGTACAAGCAAGGCGGGGGGGGGCACAGAGATCATGACCTGAGCTGAAGGCAGACACTTAACCGACTGAGCCACCCAGGGACCCCTAAACTTCAGTTTATTTGAGGTATTGAATTTTTGGGTTTCTTTGTTATAAAAATAGTCTTCAACACCCAGGGATCCAAAAAAATATATCATCTATAACTTTATCTGAGGAAAATTATTAAAATGCTCAAACTAGTTTTTAAGGTAGAGGAGAGGGAGAGGAAAAGAAAGAGTGATAAACAATAAATCTGTACTCTAAACAGGTTAAAAAATTGCAACTGGTAATTTGAAATAGAAGTATACAGTAAGGATTCTTGAAACATAGGAACCCAGAGGGAATTCCTAATAACATCAAACTAAAAGATATAAACTATTTTAGTGTGTCAGTTACCTATTGTTAGGTAGCAAACCACTCCAAATCATTGTGGCTTAAAGCAACTCTTTGTTATTTCTCATGATTCTGTGATTGGTTGGGCTCAGCTGGGGAATTCTTCTGCCCCATGGTATGTTGACGCTTTTAGCTGGGAATTTGGCTGGAATACCCAAGATAACTTCACCCACATCCCTGGGATCTTGGCAGGAAAGCTCAGGGATTTCTCTCCTTCTATGTGGTCTCTCCAGTAGGATGGCTACACCTGTTTACATGATGGTGGCTCCAAGACAGCAAAGACAGAAGCTGCCAGTTCTCTTAGAGTCTACACCCATGACTGTCACACTGTCAGTCCCCTGCAATTTACTGGTCAAAATAAGTTGACAGTCCAGCCCAAATTCAAGTGGCAGGGAAACTGACCCCACTTCTTGATAGTAGAAACCTCATACACATACAGAGATAGGAGGAATTGTTGGTGGCCATCTTTGGAAACAATCTCTTATAGTTTGCCTTTTGGACATAACAATTGATGTCCCTTCGCAATCAAAATACACTCACATTCTCAACTGAAAGTCTCAAGTCTTTATGGCACTGGATCAAAGTCCAGGATCTCACCATCTAACTCAGGCCGAGGAAGAAGAAACTCTTCTGGTGCAGTTCATAGGGTTCATCTGCTCACGTGCAACTTTTCAATCCAAACGCCTGCTAACTAAAAAGACAAGTTATCTGTTCCCCTTGCTCTCTGCTCCCCATACACCCCAAACACCTGATGATACAGAGAAATAATGACTCCAGTGAATGCTCCTGTTCAAAAAGAGGAAGAACGGAAAGCATATAACAATCATTGATCCAAAGTAATTCACTACCTGGACACCTGTTGTCAGATTCTCCTACTCCAAGGACAAGGGATGTTCTTTGATGGTTTTGTTCCCCAGGAATGTTTCATAATCAATTTTCTTCAGAGGCTTTTGCTTCTTCCTCCTGGGCTTATGGCTTTCTCCCCCTGAGAAACCTTTATTTTCCGTAAGAAATGGTCCATATTTGCAGCTGAGTTGCTTTCTCAGCTTCTATAAGGGTCTTTTTCATTTCAAACACTCAGTAATACTTATAGTCTAGGGTTTCAGTTTTTCCCAAATGCTTCCCTTAAATACTTCATGTTTCTTACTGGGATTCACTCTGTGCCCCCTCAAACCACCTCCATTTTTCTTCGTGAGACAGGACTCTCTCTACTCCAGGTGTTTCAGATTGTTATGGGACAATGCCCTTGTGTTTCTTAGAAGCCCTTCTGTCTAGATGAGAGGGTCTATGAGGTACTGTTTAACTCCTTTTGAGGTCTTACAGCTGCACTCTTGAGTTGATCTTGACCTCGAGGCCACATTTTACCTGTAATGTCCTATATGTGATTTTTCTTCCAAGATTTGTTTCTTATTTTGATGAAATTTTGCTAGCTGGAGAGACTGTCTCGGACCCTTCATATTTTGTCTAATTTCTGCTTGAAAACAAAAGTTCCTTTTTCACTTGTTTATCTTTTGCAAAGCCTTATCATAGGTGACTAAAATAAGTCAATAGCACTTTTATATAAAAGATTTCTGCCCAGAAATCTCCTAAGCCAGATCTACAAGTTCACTAATTACATTGCTATCTTCCATGTTATTATAGGGGGCAGTGCTGCAAAACATTTTGTCGCTGCACTACACTGCTTAGTCTTCCTCCAGCCTCCAATAACAATTTCCTCACTGCTCTTCCGACCTCCACTAACAGACTCCTTGCCTTTCCAGACTCTGCTGCCTGCCTTGTCCCAAAGTCAATGTCACATGTTTTAGATTTTAGTTACGGCAGTACTCCATTTCTAGATATCAATTCTGTAACAGTTATCTACTGCTAAATAACAAAGTACCCCAAACTTACTAGCTTATGATAAGAACTGTTTATTCATTCATGACTCTATAATTTTGACTCAGCTGGATAATTCTTCTGCTTATCTTGCCTGGGCTCACTCATGAGGCTGCAGTCATCTATCAACTTGGAGGATCAAAAATTGTTCCACTCATATGTATGGGGCCTTGGTGCTGGCTATAGGGTTACTCTCTGCATGTGATTTTTCATCATTCAGTGGTTTAACCCATCTAATCTTGACATGGTGGTTAGAGTGTTCCAAGAAAGTCAAAGCTGCAAAGACTATTGAGAATACACTTGGGAATTTACAGGATATCACTTCTGTCACATTCTATCAGTCAAAATAAATCACAAAACCAACCAAGAAACAAGGGATAAGGAAACAGACTCCCTCTCTTGATGAAAAAAGTTGCAAAGAATTTGCCATATTTAATCCTCCACAGGTGACTGCAAAAGTTCTAAAGCAAATTTAATATTTAATGATTTTATATTGAAAACAACATAGCAGGAAGAAGATACAGATGCCCAATACCACCATTTCCATTAAGGCAAGAAAATGAGATAAAAATTATATGCTTAGGGGCGCCTGGGTGGCACAGCGGTTAGGCGTCTGCCTTCAGCTCAGGGCGTGATCCCGGCGTTATGGGATCGAGCCCCACATCAGGCTCCTCTGCTATGAGCCTGCTTCTTCCTCTCCCACTCCCCCTGCTTGTGTTCCCTCTCTCGCTGGCTGTCTCTATCTCTGTCAAATAAATAAATAAAAAATCTTTAAAAAAAATTATATGCTTAGAAAGGAAGAGATAAATTTGTCATTATTCTCTATATTGTTGAAAACTTAGAAAATTTTTACAAATATGGATAAACTATTAGAATTAATAAATGAATTTAGCAAAGGTGCTGGCTTCAAAACCAACATACAAAAGTCAGTTATATTTCTATATTTATACTGGAAATAAACAATTAGAAAATGAAATTTTACCCTTTAAAATACCATAAAAGGGGTGCCTGGGTGACTTGGTTGGTTGGGTGTCTGACTCTTGGTTTCAGCTCAGGTCTCATGGGTTGTGGGATCAAGTCCTGCCTTTGGGTCCACACTCAGCAGAAAGTCTGCCTGGAGATTCTCTCCTTCTGCCTCTCTCCCTGCTCTCTCTCTCTCAAATAAATGGGTAAATCTTTAAAAAAAATACCATAAAATATCAAAGATCTAGAATAAATCTAAAAAAGATACGTAATCTCTAAACTTAAAAACTAAAAACATTATCAAGAGAAATTACAGAAATAAATGGAGATATATACTCTTTTCACAGATTGGGAGATTCAATCATATTAGTTTCCTAGGCCTGCTGTAAGAAAGTGCTACAAACAGAAATTTATTGTCTTACAGTTTTGGAGGCTTGAAGTCTAAATCAATGTATCAGCAGAGCCTTCTCTCTGAAATCTGAATGGGAGAATCCTTCCTTGTCTCTTCTAGCTTCTGGTGTTTATATTGTCCTTGGCATTCCTTGGCTTGAAGCTGCAGTACTTCAATTTCAGGCTCAATTGTCATATGCTGTCCTTCCTGCAAGTGTCCGTCTCGACGTCTCTTCTTTTTATAAGGACGTGAGTTATATTGGATTAAGGGTCAACCCCACTCCAATATGAACTCGTCTTAACTAATTACATCTGCAACAATGTTATTTCCTGAGGTCACCATATCTTTTTGGGGGACACGATTCAACACAATGAATAACAAATATCAATTTTCCAAAACAGGTCTGTAGCTTCAGTGCAACATTAAACAAAATTCTGGCTGAGTCTAAAATATATGAGGAATTGGGGCGCCTGGGTGGCACAGCGGTTAAGCATCTGCCTTCAGCTCAGGGCGTGATCCTGGAGTTATGGGATCGAGCCCCACATCAGGCTCCTCCGCTATGGGCCTGCTTCTTCCACTCCCACTCCCCCTGCTTGTGTTCCCTCTCTCGCTGGCTGTCTCTATCTCTGTTAAATAAATAAATAAAATCTTAAAAAAAAAATAAAATATATGAGGAAAATTTGGTCGCATTTGGCAAGAGGATTCTAAAATTTATATGGGGGTGCCTGGCTGGCTCAGTCAGTGGAGTGTGTGACTCTTGACCTCAGGGTTCTGAGTTTGAGCCATGGGTGTAGAGATTATTTAAAAATAAAATCTTAAAAATAATAAAATTTATATGAATATGCAAAGGACCAAGAAAAGCCAAGACAATTTTGAAGAACATAATGGGAAGGGAGACTTTTTTCTACCAGATACCAAGATTTACTGTAAAGCTGTTACAGAAATTAAGACAGTGTGATATTTCCACAAAGAGAGACAAAATGAATAGATTACATAGTCCTGAAACAAATCCACATGTTTATAGACAATTTATTTATGCAAAGGTGACAATACAGAGCAGTAGGGGAAAGTACAGACTTTCAAAAATAGTACTTAATCAATTTAACATTCACATGTAAAAAACGAAACCCGACTTACCTCACACCATACACAAATCCCCACTTCAAGGGGATTGCACAGCTAAATGAGAAAGACAAAGTAATTACAATCCCAGAATTTAATCAGGACCTTTGGTAGGAAAATATTTCTTAACAGGACATAAGAAGCACTAAGCATAAAGGTCTTTTATGTTTGTTAAAGACCAATAATGAAGTGGAAATGCTGGCCACTGAGTGGGAGAAGGTATTTATAATACATGTATTCAACAAAGGACTCATATCTAGAATATATGTCTATAATAAAATGGCAGAAATCCAATACAAAAATGGGTAAGAGACTTGAACAGGCACTTCATAAAAGAGTATATCCAGATATCCAAAAACATAAAAATGGGCTCAATCTCATTAGAAATCTGGGAAATCCAAATTAAAACCACAATGAGGGACACATTAATCCTTGGCATTCCTGGTTGGCTCATTCGTTGGAGAGAGAGACACTCCTGATCTCTGGGTGGTGAGTTTGGGCCCCATGTTGGTTGTAGAGATTACTTTAAAATAAAATCTTAAAAAACCCAAAAAACAAACAAAACACCCCACAGTGAGATATCACTATACCCCCACCAGAATGGTTAAAATTAAAAAGATGTACAGTGGTAGTTATTGGCAAGGATGTGGGGCAATTGGACCTCTCATAGATGGCTGGTGGGAGTGTGACTGAAAAACCACTTTCTAAAATTTCTTGACATTATCCACTTAAGTTTTATATATACATAAAAAGCACATTAGTTAATAGGTATAAACTTAACATATGTGCAACAAAACACAGGAAAGTTCACAGCAGCATTATTCCTAATAGCCAAAACCTGGAAACATCAGTAGTAGATAAATTGTAGCATATTCATAAAATAGAATATTATACAGCAGTCACAAATCAAAAAACAATTCTGAATGAAAAATACCAAATCTTGGCTTTGAACAAGTTAATTAATATATTCATTTACATCTCTGAGATAAAAATGTGTACCTCTTGGGGTTGTGGTGAAGATTAAGGGGAATGATGCATGTCAAGTGTTTAGCAAGCCCTTGGCTTAATAAATGTCAGCCATTATTTATTCTTATGTTCCTTAGTAGGCAATCTTTCTGGAAATGCAAGTTAAAGAATAGTGCAGACTATTTACAGTGCTATTTAATGCCCCCAACTTTCTGCCCCAAACCCTTTCTTCTACCTTTTTACCCTTGGGTCTTGGTCTCTTTAAGAAATCAACCATAACTGAGGAAAGAGGAATCCTGGGAAGATCACTCAGATCAGGTCCAGAGCATGACGGGAAAAGGAGGGGCGGAGACCAGGGCTGCGCACGCGCGGTTGGCCGGGTGTTGCGTTGGGATGGATCAGGCGGAAGAATTCCAGTAAAAGAAAATAATCCTCGTCCCGGCGCGGGGAGCCTTGGGTCCTAGTCCTCTTTACCCACCCGGTACTCCCTGGGAGCAGGGAGGCTACCGGAAGGTGAGCGCGGCTGTGGCGGCTGTAGGGGCTGCGCGGGGCGGGGCGGCGGGCGCGCCACGTGACGAGGCGGGCACCGGACGGGGGCGGTGCCGGGAGGGCTGCGCGACCGACGCCGTGCGGATTTCGCCGTAGGGACGCGGTGACAGGGGGTACAACGTAGCCGCGTTTGTACTCGGTGACGGGCGCGGAGATTTTTGGTAGCGACGAGACTTTCGCAGCGGTACCATACTCGATGGAGGAATGAGCGCCCGTAGATTGTTGTAACTGTGGCAAGTGGTCAGAAGTTCTCAGCTCTTCTTCCCCGCAGGCTTTTCCACCAGTTGCCCATTTCCATGCCTGGCTTGACTGTTTGGATAAGGACAACTTTGGGGAGCTTCCTTTTTGCTTCAGGTTTAGCGCGTTTACTCTTAGGGGAAGGGAAATCTGCTGGATGGCTAATAGAGTTTCTTGTTTACAGGGAAGCGATTGAGAAGCCTAACTCAGAGGGGCTTATTCGTGGGCATGGCCCCCAGGGAGACCCTGGAAGGTGCAGGTGGTCCACTTTAAACAAGGGCGTGCCTGTTGTTCACTGGTGGTGTCATCTGGACCTCTGATCTATCGTTAGGCCAAGAAATGGGGCCCTTATGGAGGCCTCCAGTAAAGGCTGAGTTAGAGGTGGGGGTGGGGAGCTCGATGTGCCCTGCCCCACTTTGAGAAACAAAAGCTGAGGTGGGCCTCCAAGTACTCATTCTCCCGGAGTCAGAAACTGCACCTCTGAGTCCTTTTCCCTCAGTGCTTGGTAACTTTTCCCCACATCTTGGCCAGCTGGTCTGATTCCCCATGTAAGTTTTCAACATTTGAGAGACCAGAATGTTTGTCTTTAAAGTTATTAGGGAGGTGGGAGCTTTTTCCAGAGACTTTTTGTATTTTATTTATTTATTTATTTATTTATTTATTTATTTATTTATTTAGAAAGGGAGGGGGAGGGGCAGAGGAAGAGGGAGAGAGACTCTTAAGTAGGCTCCACACCCAGCTCTGAGCCGCTGGAGTCAGAGTGAGGCTCAATCCCAGGACCCTGAGATCATGACCTGAGGGAAATCAAGACTGAGCTGCCTGGGTGCCCCCAGAAGACTTTTCTTATGTGAAGATAACTATTAAAGGAGCAGAAGACAGGAAGAGGGGAGAATAGAGTTAGTCATGGCCCCAGAAGAGTTGATTTTCAAAGGCTCCACTCTGAAGCCTGGTGCTCAATACAAAGCTTTTAATATAGATAAACATGAAGGAGAAAATAAAAAGAATAAACCTGAATACCAATCCTTTATGTGTATTTTAGGAGTCCAGCTATCCTTTACCAAGAAGAAATCTATTAGTTTTAGACTGGGGAATTCCTTTACATAAGAAATTAGAATGAAAGAACCTTTGGATGGTGAATGTGGCAAAGCAGTGGCACCACAGCAGGGGCTTCTGGACAAAATTAAAGAAGAACCTGACAATGCTCACGTAAGCGTTTCATTTTATTTAAAAACATTTTTTTAATTCTTTTCTCTCTAGTGAATTCAGATTTTTAGTTAGGCAGTTTCTGGCTTGTATGTTAAAACAATCCCGATTTTTTCCCCATTAGATGAGTAAATCAGTTTTTCTCTTCTTTAAATGAGATAAAATCTTGGTAACTGTAAATTTCTGTTCGTAAAAGGAAAGTAATATGTATTACCATTTTTCTATACTTGGTACCTTTTTTTTTTTAATTCTCTTGTATCTGACGTAGTTTCCTTTTATTCTATAAGTATTTGTGTTCTATTCTCTGCCAGGGGATCGAGGAGTCCATTTAGTCCCTCCCCTCCTTGAGCTTATAGGTTAGTAGGGGAGATAGATGTGACACAAGTAGTTGATCAAATAATTATCTAATTACAAACGAAGACAAGTGCTCCGCAAGAAAAGCCAAAAATGGGGAATCTGACCTAGTTTTGGTTGGGGGCAGACACTGGGTAGAGAAGGCTTCCCTGAGGGAAGGATGTTTAAGCTGAATTATGAAGAATGAATTGACTAGACAAAGGCACAGAGAGCGTTCCAGACAGTGGGATCTGCACATAGGAATGCCCTGATTTGGGAAGATGAGTGGTTCTTTTGAAGAACTGCAAGACCATTGGGCTTGGAACAGAAAACATGAAAATGTTAATAAGGGTAACGTTGACCATAACAACAACACTAATAGAAAATATTTATATGTCAACACATACTACATATTATATCATAATAATTTGTGACATTATCGATAGTAACTTAGTGATATTTATATGTGCTTAGATTGTGCCAGGCACCATTCTCACAACCATATTATGATCCCCATTTTACGGATGAGGAAACCAAACTACAAAGAAGTCAAGCAGTTTACCGCGGATCACAGTTCATAAATGGCACGCTAGATTCAAATCCAGGTAGTCAGACTCCAAAGCCTGTTATCCTGCCTCTAGAATGAGGCTCTGTAGGTAGTTTGAGGTGAGATTATGCAGGGCTTTGGGACCATGTTATGAATTTTGGTCTCTCTGGGAAGGCTCAGTGGGAAGAGAGCAATGGAAGAAATTGTAGGATTTTAAGTGGGAGAGTAAGATAAACATGTTCAGAAAGATATCTAGGTACGCTTAGGGACCCAGATTGAAAATCTGTTGAGATCAGTATGGAGACGTTGATTAGTTGTTTTGGCAAAGAATGATTTTTTTTTTCTTGCACTGTTCTTTTGCTTGATACTCTCTAGTTACGGCATAAACAAACCAATAATACTAAAAATATAAAGAATATGATAACAAAATAATAAATAATAATGGAAATATTTTTTTTCTTATACCATCTCAAAGGCAGTATTATTCCAGACAGGGATGCCAAATAGGTTTTGTCTCTTTCATCAACTCCATGTCTTCCAAAGGTGCTGTGCTGAGAAGGCATCTGAGGTCGTGTCTACAGGATGTGGGGAAGAGGGTTGTGGCATCCATGATATTTATTTTCCCCCCAGATGGTAAATTCTTACTCTTCTTCTTCCAGAAGTAGCCATTTGTTTGCCGAGTTTTGTGGATTCTACCTTTGAAGTATTTTTTTTTTTTTACTGTCTCTGCCTTTTCGTCCCTATTTCATTATTTCTCATTTGAACTTTTTTTTTTTTAAGATTTTATTTATTTGAGAGAGATAGAGACAGCCAGCGAGAGAGGGAACACAAGCAGGGGGAGTGGGAGAGGAAGAAGCAGGCTCATAGCAGAGGAGCCTGATCTGGGGCTCGATCCCATAACGCTGGGATCACGCCCTGAGCCGGAGGCAGGCGCTTAACCGCTGTGCCACCCAGGCGCCCCTTCTCATTTGAACTTTTATAACAATTTCCTACTCATCCTTTTTCCTTCAGTCACAGTCCCCAACAAAACACTGTAATGACGCTATTGTACCTCTGCAGATCTGATGATGTGTCTCTCGCTTTAAAGACCCGGTCTCCTCATGTGTGATAAAGCATGAACTTTTTAGTGTAACATCCAGACTATCCATGTTTTGGCCTTTGTTTCTGTCTTCAGTATCATTGGTCATCCTTCCCACCTTTTCAATCTATTTACCTGCAAACTATCTGCAATTTACTTGAAGTCATATTCTGTTGAGTTTTGTTTTCTTGCCTTTGCACGTGACATTTCTTCTGCCTGTGGTATTCTAAACTAGGCAACTTGGCAAAAATTTTTCTCCTCTTTAAGGCATAGTTTAACAGTCGGTCACCCCGGTAGAATTAATCATTCTCTTTTTTTCTATGGTATATTGCTTTCACTTTTGCTATGACATCTACAGGTCAATAAATTTTGTTTTCATACAGAGTCTGGAATCCTCAATTCCTAGTGCAATGGTTAGACAAGGTACATGCTCAGTAATGGAATCAAAGAGCCTCTGTTTCATAGATGAGGAAACTGGGCCTGAAGAAACAAGGGACTTCACCAAGGTCCCATGGCAAAGTTGGAGTACAAAACAAGTTTTTACAAATTCTAGATCCAAATTTTCTTTCATTGTGCCTTGTCTGTATAGTGTATAAATTTAACAAATACTGTGCTAGGAATTGAATGTTCTTTCTGAATGTCAAAATTGTGATAATGAAAATCCCAACAGCTTACATTTTATTTTTTTTAAAGATTTTATTTATTTTTTTATTTGAGAGAGAACGAGTGGGGTTTGGGGGGGGAGAGCTGAGGTAGAGGGACAAGCAGACTCCCTGCTGAGTGCAGAGCCCAAGACCCTCATATCATGACCTGAGCTGAAATCGAGTTGGACACTTAACTGACTGAGCCACCCAGGTGCCCCAAGAGCTTACATTTTATTTATTTATTTATTTATTTATTTATTTATTTATTTATTATTTTTTTTAGATTTTAGTTATTTGTCAGAGAGAGAGAGAGAAAGACAGTGCACAAGCAGGGGGAGCGGCAGGGAAAGGGAGAAGCAAGCTCCCTGCTGAGCGGGGTCCCAATGCGGGACTTGATCCCAGGACTCTGGGATCATGACCTGAGCCGAAGGCAGACGCTTAACCGACCTGAGCCACCCTGGCATCCCAACAGCTTACATTTTAAATTTAAGTAGATAGGGACCCATTCGGTTCTCTTTGGTTTATATTAATGTTACTCAAGGTGAATAGGCTATAATTTTTTTCATAATTGAGAGTGTGGGCTGTGATAGAAAAGCCAATTAAACAAGTAGTGTATGGTGTTTTCTGTGTTGCGTTCAAATATTGGAAAATGGTAGGCAAGAAATAAAAAATGTTTAATATATTCTGATACACAGCCTTCCCCTGCCCCCCCCAACCATCCGAAAGCAGTGTTCCTATGAGAACTTTGTAGGCTGAAATGGTGTAAAATGAAGAAGTGAAATGATTAGCACTAATTTATATGGAAAATTTTTTGAGCATTTCTAGATTAGGCTTTTGTGATAACCTCAGGACATATCTTAGTAACAGATGCACAAAATAAATCAAGATAAAGCCCTGATGCTCCATAGTTCAGAGCTATAGCAGCTGAGGTGCTGAGTGTGCTTCCTGGGAAAGGAGCTTGGTGGTGCTGCTCTCCCTTCTTGCTTCTCGGGATGCACGCTGCCTCTGCAACTGCTTGCTGCAAAACAAAGCTGAAGGCTGTTTTCGCTCTTTGCCTTTTCTCGTAAAAACAGAAATCTTCAGATTTCTTTTGGTTAGTGAAAGTAGGTAGTAATGTCTTTTGTGAAAGTGAAGTGGTGTTACCCAAACTTTTGAAAAGTGGGGAATATCTCTACTGAGAGTCTGTTCTGGGTATTCAAGTTACAGTTAAGCTATCATTCATTCAGTGAGTTTTTATTCATGCTTACTATAAATTTCATAGCGCGTGTTCAACATTGTTGTAAGTCTTTTACATATGTTAATCCATTTGATGCACACGACCCTGTTACTCTTCCTGCTTTACCCATGAAGATGCTGAGACACAGATAGTAACTTGTTAAAGGTCACACAACTGGTACGTGGTTGAGTGAGGATTTGAACCCACACTGCCTGGTTCAAGATCCCAAAACCTTAACCACAATACTGTAGGCTAAGTTGTGTTGGTTATTTTGTTTTCAGGAGAGCTATAAAGATGAAAGACAGGGCCTCTGCTCTCAAGGGAATTGATACTGTTAAGGGGGAGATATAGGAATAAGAGGTAATTATTTATTGAGTGCACCTCACCAGAAGCTATGCTAAGCATGTCTTGTGCATTCTCATTTAAATTCTACAACCACATGAAGGATGTATCTTTACCCCATTTTACAAATGAGGGAACTGAAAAAAACGAACAAACAAATGAGGGAACTGAGGAAAGGAGAGGTTGGTAATTTACCAAATTCAAAGGCCGCAACAGAGCTGGAATAGGAACTGGCTTCAAACTTGTATTCTTGTTGCTTTGTGCCACCTCCGTACAGATACAAAGTCACAGTAGTATGTAATTATTGTAACAGCAAATTGTTTAGGGTGCATTGGGAGCATAGGGGAAGGAGCCCTTCAGTCTGTCTGCAGAGGAGAGGAAGTCTTCACGGGGCAGGCAGCACTTGAATCGTGACAGTTAAGCTTTTCAGGCAGAGAAGATAGAATGTGCCAGGTCATGGAGAGGTGAGAGAATGTGGTGTGTTTAGTGGTCGAGTATTTCAACAACAAAGAAGAGAATAGATTTAAGATGCTTAGGTAGAGTTGATCAAACTTAAAGATAGCATATGAGGCATGTGGGTCAAGGAGGAATCCCAGAATACTTAGAAGTTTCTGTCCTCAGTAAGTTGAGTTTTTGATGATACTATTTACTGAGGGGCAAGGAACAGGATTTGGGGGGAAATAAGTGCAGTTTGGGATCTGTTGTGTTTAAGGGGCTAGTGGGACATTCAACCGGTAATTTGCACTGGGAGGCATTTGCATATATGGATATGCAAATGTATCTCTAAATATAGAGATTTGAAAGTTATCTACCTGTAGGTGTAGTGTTGCCAGATAAAATACAGAATGCCCAGGTAAATTTGTATCAAGTTAACAGTGATTTTTTTTTTTAAGATTTATTTATTTGTTTGAGAGAGAAAATGCCAGCTTGGGAGAGGGGCAGGGGGAGAGGGAGAGAGAGTCCCAAGAGGACTCTGCACTGAGCACAGAGCCCAACATGGGGCTTGATCTCACAACCTCAAGATCACGACCTGAGCAGAAACCAAGTCAGAGACCTAAGTGACAACACCACCCAGGCACCCCAACAGTGATTATTTTTTAATATGTTATATGCAATACTTGGGACATACTTATACTAAAAAAGTATTTGTTGTTTATCTGAAATTCAAGTTTAACCAGGCTTTTATATTTTTATTTGCTCAATCTGGTAGTCCTATATAGGTGATAGTTGAAGTTATGAATGTGGATGAGATCATTCAGGGAACAAAAATAGAGGAGAGAAGAGCTCAGGGTAGAAAGCTGGGAAATGGATTAATTTAGGGCTTCAAAGTGGCTTCAGAGTAGTCCCTCCAATCAGCAGCCTCAGCATTACCTGGAAACTTGTTAGAAATTTATATTCTTGGACCCTGCTCCATACCTACTGAATTAGAAACTCTGGGGTTGAGGTCCAACAATCTATGTCTTTTTTTTTTTTTTAAGATTTTAATTATTTGAGAGAGAGAGCCTGTGTGTGAGAGAGAGAGAGATCAGAAGTGGGGTGGGGGGGGAGCGGTAGACAGAGAAGCAGACTTCCTGCTGAGCAAGGAGCCTGATGCAGGACTTGATCCCAGTACTTCAGGATCATGACCTGAGCGGAAGGCTGACGCTTAACTGACTGAGCCATCCAAGCACCTAACAATCGATGTCTTAACAACACCTTTAGGGGCTTCTGATGCCACTGAATTTGAGAACCATTGACTTTAGGGCTGAATATAAGATCAATGAAGGATACTAAGACATAGTAATGAATTGAAGTAACAGAACCAGAAGACAATGAAATGGAATCATTGGCAGTATCAGATGTATCTGAGAAGCCATGTAAGATAAAACCTTTAAAAAGTGTCTGTTGAGTTAAGCAACTGCAAGGTGATTGGTGTATCTTAAAACAGTTTCAGTTGGGGGTGTCTGGCTGGCTCAGTTGAAAGAGCATGCAACTCTTAATCTTTGGGTCGTGAGTTTGAGCCCCATGTTGGAGGTAGAGATTACTTAAATATATAAATAAACTTAAAGAGAATAGTTTCAGTTGAAGCAGTAGCCTGACAGCATTGGGTTCAGGGTTCAAAGTAAGGAAGTAGAGAAATAATGAGGTGCTTTCTCTCTGGGTGGTTGGAAGGTGAGAGAAGAGGGAGTAGAAGTTCCTTAGGAAATAGGTTCCTCATAAGCTGAGAAGAAAAAACCAACATGGAGGTGGTGAGAGGCTGAAGATACATGTTGGTGGTATGGAGTGCTGAAAGAAGGGAGAGGGAGTGGGATCCCAAATGCTAGCACTGTTTTTAGTCATCTTTAAGAAGGTTGTTTTTTCCTGTAAGATAGGAAGAGAGTTTGTTGATTAACTTGTAGGCATGGTGGAGGGGGGAATCAGGGTGTTGAGGGAGTTCTTAGTTGTTTCTTTTTTTTCTTGGTACAATTGAAACATCAGGGAGCAGGAAATTTGTAGGGTTGATTTATTAGTGCAGTTACTTTGTGAATCAAAAGGAAAATTTAATAGGCATATTAGAAAAATATCAGATTGAGTTGATGATAAGGCAAAGTAGTTTTATATTCTTTTTGGTAAGTTGAAGGAGGGTGTATATAGATACTTTTAACTTCCTCCTCTTTTTGCAAGTGCCAATAAGTAAACATTGTTATTTAAGTATAATGTTTAAGATCATTGACTTGGATTCATTCATTCAACAAGTATTTATTTAATGCCATAACTATGAAAATAATAATAAAAGCTAGAATTTTTGTGTGTAAGTCATGCTTAACTTTTGGTTTATCTGTAAGGTATCATGCTACAAACTGCGTTTGTATTAAATCATTTATCCCCCTGTAATGGCTCTATGGATTAAATAATATATTTTATAGATAAGGAAATTGAAACTGGAAGGGATTAAATAACTTGTTTGAACCAAGATCACATCTGTTTCTGCCTGCTGTCAGAACCCATAGTCTTCTCTGTTAGGTTATGTTGACTGTGCCGAGGTGGGAAAACAGATATGGTCCCTGTCCTTAACGGGCATGGTCCTTTCAATCTTGTGTATATGGGGGAAAGAAGAAGGGCATTAGACATAACAAATTATCACCCAAATAAATAGGAAATGATGTATTGTGACAGGTGGTATGAGTGAAAGGAAATGGGAGACTACGGCAGGGAAACTTCTTTTTCAATGGGGGCCAGGGTTTGAATTCATTGTAGTAATTTTTTATTATTTGATTTGATTTTACTTTATTTTATTTTTTTAAAGATTTTATGTATTTGTCAGAGAAAGAGAGCACAAGCAGGGGGAGCAGCACAGGGAGAAGCAGGCTCCCTGCTGAACAAGGAGCCTGATGCGGGATTCAGTCCCAGGATCCTGGGATCATGACCTGAGCCGAAGGCAGATGCTTAACCGACTGAGCCACCCAGGCATCCCTATTATAGTAATTTTTAAAAAGATTTATTTATTTATGAGAGAGAGAGAAAGAGAGGTTTTAGTACATGTGAGGGGTGGGAAGTGGGGAGAGGGGCAGGGGGAAAGGGAGAGAGAGTCCTAAGCAGACTTCCCGCTGAGTATGAGCCCAATGTGGGGCTTGATCTCCTAACCCTGAGATCAGGACTTGAGCTGAAAGCGTCAGGTGCTTAACCAACTGCACCACCCAGGCGCCGCTATAGTTATTTTTTAATATTGTATTTATGGGGCGCCTGGGTGGCACAGCGGTTAAGCGTCTGCCTTCGGCTCAGGGCGTGATCCCGGCGTCATGGGATCGAGCCCCACATCAGGCTCCTCTGCTATGAGCCTGCTTCTTCCTCTCCCACTCCCCCNCCATTCCCCCTGCTTGTGTTCCCTCTCTCGCTGGCTGTCTCTATCTCTGTTGAATAAATAAATAAAATCTTTAAAAAAAATATTGTATTTATACATCTGTGAAGGAGATAGCATGGGTTTTGGAACAAAGAGACCTGGATTTGATTCCCATCTGTGCGTTTGATGTCTCTGCGACCTTGAATAAATTGCTGAACCATCTATCTCTAAACTTAACTTTCCTTGTCTATAAAGAAGATATCATGGTTCCTGATTGCAGTAGCTCATTTGGTGCCATAATGTGCACTGTGGGAAGTGGTAAATTAATGCAGTGGTACCTAGTCTTTGGCGTGTAATAGTCCAGAGCAATTCGAAAAGTAACTTTGGGAGATGACCTATCAGTCATTTATTTTCCTAAGGATAGAGATATTGAAAATACAGCTACTGTTTATTATCACCATTGTTTCAGAAAAGAATATGATTTTTAAAAAGTTTTTATTTTGAAATATGTATTTTAACACCGAAGGAAATGTAGGGTGGTTGTGATCTCAGAATAAAGAACAGTCTTTTTCAAAATAGATGTATGTACTTTTAAAAATTTTGTTTTATGATTATATTTTAAAGCATTTTAAAGAATGTATAATTAGGATAAATCAAAGGCTCTGACGATTTTATGTATAATGAACAGATTGCACTGAAACTCTTGTGTCTTTTCTGCCATTAACAGATATGACAGTTTGTAAGTCTGTTGGCTAAAATTACTAATTGGATCCAATCTCTAAATCATTCAGATTTAATTTTATTTATTGTTCCATTATAAACACAGCCCCAAAAATGGTAGTGCTCAACATTGAAATAGCTGTGTATGACTCCTATATATGAGATTAGATTTGGAAAGTAGTTAGAACTGTCATGAAAGAGTTTCCAGTTCTGAAAGGTCCTTCTTGTAAAGATTAAATTTAGTCTAACAACTTGTAAATTTTAACTTTTGAGGTATTTGTGAAGGTGATTATGATTAGAATGTAGAAGAGATAGAACAGTATTTGTTTTTGCTTGAATTTCTAGTTTATTTAGATACTAACACTGTATTCATTTCTCTCTTTTTTTTTTTTCCCCCTAAGGAGTACGGACATGCCCCACAGCCAAAAACTCAAGAAAGTGAACTGAAAATCAGTGCTGTGTTTTCAGTTGGTGACAGTCCTCTTGGTAAGAAATAGAACTGTATAAGTTAATTATGATTAATATTGGTATATTCTGGCTAGTAGAATTGAGGGAAAGCACCTCCTTATGTAAGTCTTTTTTTCCTTAAGATAAAGCAGAACTTTTTGAACTGGGTCTTAACTAGCATTTTAAAAAGTGGAGTAGAGGGCCGCCTGGTTGTTCAGTTGGTGGAGTGTATGACTCTTGATCTCAGGGTTGTGAGTTTGAGCCCCATGTTGGGTGTAGAGATTACTTAAAATCTTAAAAAAAATATATATATGTATGTATGAAGAAATAAAAAGTGGTGGGGCGCCTGGGTGGCTCAGTCGTTAAGCATCTGCCTTTGTCTCAGGGCGTGATCCCGGAGTCCTGGGATCGAGCCCCACATCAGGCTCCTCTGCTGGGAGCCTGCTTCTTCCTCTCCCACTCCCCCTGCCTGTGTTCCCTCTCTTGCTGGCTGTCTCTGTCAAATAAATAAATAAAATCTTAAACAAAAAAAAAGTAAAAAAGAAATAAGAAGTGGGACTAAAATAAGATTGTATTAAAGTGTAATGCATGTAGTAAGGAAACAATTTCATGAAACTACTTTTTCAGTTATTAAATTTTACACACATAAACATACAAGTGTATGTCTTCTGAGTTATAATGTGAAATATAGTTCTTACTATGGGTTATGGTTAAAAAAGTTTGAAAACCCCTGTTTTAGAGTGTTTATTGACTCATTAATATTGGATTTCAAGACTGAGAATTTGTCCTAAAAAATGGAGGATGTGTATTTGTTTGTGTCGATACTGAAGCTGTTTTTTTTCCTTCCCTTCTTTTGTATTTCTAGCCCAACAGTTGACCCCAGGCTTTCAGTTTTCTCTTGCATCATCTGGCCCAAACGTATTGCTTCCTTCGGTTCCAGCTGTAGCTATTCAGGTTTTTTGTTCTGGTTGTAAAAAAATGCTTTATAAAGGGCAAACTGCGTATCATAAGACAGGATCTACTCAGCTCTTCTGCTCCACGCGGTGCATCACTGGATATTCTTCACCTGTCTGCGTGCCACCTCCTCCCAAGAAAACCTGCACAAACTGTACAAAGTATAAAATTTTTAATTACATCTCTTTTTACTTTACTTTTTTTTTTTTTAAGATTTTATTTATTTATTCGACAGAGATAGAGACAGCCAGCGAGAGAGGGAACACAAGCAGGGGGAGTGGGAGAGGAAGAAGCAGGCTCATAGCGGAGGAGCCTGATGTGGGGCTCGATCCCAGAACTCCGGGATCACGCCCTGAGCCGAAGGCAGACGCTTAACCGCTGTGCCACCCAGACGCCCCTTTACTTTACTTTTTTAGTGTGTATATAGTTTAGCTCAAATATGCTATTGTTAAAAAAACAAAAGAACCAAAGATGCTATTGCTACTTTAAATCTCTTTAGCATGTTGCTATGGAATATTTAGTTGATTGAGAAATTTGCAAATTCTCAAGTTTTGTAATATTAAGTAAGAGACTTGGTGTTAAAAGTGTCATCTAAACCAGTTTTCTATCTCTTTGAGCTTAAATTTTACTGTGAAAAGAAATAAACTAATAGTGGGAATTGTAGGACCACTCATATATCCTGTAATTGTAGACAACGACCAATCACAACTATGTATTATCTTGAAAGTATTGAAGTATAGAATAAAATAACAGTAGTCTTATATATTACGTAAGTTATTTATTTTTTTTTTAAAGATTTTATTTATTTATTTGACAGAGATAGAGACAGCCAGAGAGAGAGGGAACACAAGCAGGGGGAGTGGGAGAGGAAGAAGCAGGCTCATAGCTGAAGAGCCTGATGTGGGGCTCGATCCCATAACGCCGGGATCACGCCCTGAGCCGAAGGCAGACGCTTAACCACTGTGCCACCCAGGTGCCCCAGTTATTTAATTCTTTAGAAGATAAAAAACTCCAAATGGTTACAAAAGTAATGTGGTTATTTCTAAAACATCCTTGTAAGTTTTTGTTGGAAATTATTTTTTGCTTTACAGTCACACATAGGTGCAGAGAAAGGAAGAAATAGCAACAAAGCCACATAAACTTCTTTTTCTATGTTAGTATGTTTGAAAAATTGGGCATTTTCTGCCTATTCCTGTGGTAGTGTAGTTCTAGGAATACATTATATTTTCAGTAGTCATTAATGTAGAGTGAAAAAGTTACCAGCTTGGTTTAGATCATGGCTCTGATCCCTTACTAGCTATATGACGTTGGGTCTAGATTTTTAACTTTCCTAAGCCTTAATTTCTTTGTCAGTAAATAACTATCTACTTACTCAGATTTTAATGAAAGTATTAGCCCAGGGCTTACAAATGCTTAATAAGTGGGATCCTGTTATTTTTAATGATAAAATTATTATTACGTATATTAACATAGAATTTATAGGCTCCTGTTTTTTCTTTGGAGATAGATGATAGTTTCTTAATCTGCTTGGGTGCTGGCCTTACGTATCTAAAAGTAGATCCTGTTAAAATGGAAATCTCCAACTAAAGAGAAAGAGGAATTTAAAAATATTTTACATAAATATTCAAATTTAGTTTTGTTCTAAAATGTCCTTCTAATACCTTACTTAAACTCTTCTATACATTCTCATGAAACTGATCTGGAAGGGTAAATTTAGTTTTCTGTTTCTAGATACTCTGTTTCAACATATCAAATATCAAAATAAAATGAATTAAATTTTAAAGAACTAGCACAACTTACACATCCAAATGCATATTATTCTCTTAAAAATAGTCACTCTTGTCAGAGATATTTTACCACACTGCTGCTCTTATTCAAAACTTTTTTTGATCTCTTGATTTGGCATTGCATTCAGAGCCTATGAAACATTCCTTTAGACCAAGTTAGGTGACAAATCTATCTTTATATCATGATTTTTGCAAATTGCCAAAAGTTGCTTGATGCCTTTATCAGTTGACTGTCGTAGACGATTCAACTGAGTCATACTCTTAAACATAAGATTTGACTATAACATTGAAAAGTTGTTCTTAGAATTCTTTTTTTTTTTTTTTTAAGATTTTATTTATTTATTTGACAGAGATAGAGACAGCCAGAGAGAGAGGGAACACAAGCAGGGGGAGTGGGAGAGGAAGAAGCAGGCTCATAGCGGAGGAGCCTGATGTGGGGCCCGATCCCACAACACTGGGATCACGCCCTGAGCCGAAGGCAGACGCTTAACCGCTGTGCCACCCAGGTTCCCCTGTTCTTAGAATTCTTGTAAATAAAAGAGAAATTAGAAGAATGTTGGAGCCATGTTTTTGGGAGATGTATTTTTTTTTTTTAAGATAAATGTTAAGGTGCAAGTTTCATTTGGATGCATAAGGTTTAGAATGCATTTATATTTATGTGCACAGATTTCCATTAAAAAGGCGTTCTTGTTGGTTTACATATGTATAATATTATACCACTGGCAGATTCACATTATTAAATAACATTCTTTATTGCTTTGTTTTTAGTAGAAAACTCACTTTTCAAAATTAATAACTTCATCCGTGTGTAAGCGTATCCACTTGGTTTCCAAGATTCACTGTCCTATTTTTAAGGTTAGGTGAGTTTTAGAAAATTAAAGTACTTTGTTGATATCGTTATTCTTTGGTAGTTTACCATGGAATAGTTCCGTATGATAAAGGCACAGGATGGGAGGCAGAATAGTGGAATGATTAACTCCATGGACTGTGGAATCAGACTGCCTAGAGTTTGTATTCTGGCTTCACTGCTAACGAGCTGTGTGACCTTGACAAACTGTTTAACCTTTCTGATTTGGTCTCCTCATCTGTAAAGGGGCAATTATAATACTTACCTCACAGAATTTTTGTGATAATTAAGTTGGATAATTGGAATAAAAAGAACAGTGTCTGGTACATACTAATTACTCAGTACACATTACTGTGTATAATATTGCATTATATTCTTTGTGGCCTCTACTAGGGCTTCTAATTAATGACCATTTCCTTTAGTTTTTTATACTGGTCAGAAAAATGACAATACTTAGCCTTTGTTTTTACTGTTGGTGCTCATTACAGAAATGAGCTCTTACAAAATAACTTGAGGAGTCTTACAGAACGACTCGATTTTTAGTGTTCTTTCTTATTCTTAATTCCATCTGTCCTCTGCTACCGAACCTTAATAGCCCTTTTGTTATCTGTTGCTTTGCTCTCTTCATTTATAGTTAAGTTTTATATATCATGCTAATTTTTTATATTAATCTTTGGTAGTTCATCTATTTCCCAAATCTTGCATTTCAATTAAAAAAACCCCCAAAACATGTCATTCCTTGTCTCACTCATGTTTTGACTCTTGGCAGCTGCTGGCTAGTAAGAGGACAAGTGTATTTTGGTCTGGAGTTGTGGGATGGCCACTTGTTCCATTGGCTCCAGTGGATGAGACTTGGTTGGAGATGGAAGCCTCACTGTTTTTGTCATGAACATCTGGCTGGATAGATTTTAAATATAATTTTCCCTCAACACATCCATAAATTAAGTATCATAAACCCATGTTATCCACGAAAAATTGAGAGAGTAATTACTTTACTCACTGTCACTCAGTTAAGTAACAGAACTAGTCATCAAACTCAGGTTTCCAGACGCCTTATCCCAGGCCAGCTGTTTTCTTCTATGCAGTAGCTGCCCTTAGTAAATGTAGTTATTTTAACTCACAGTGAGGAAGAAATTACAGTTATGAAGAACACATTTCATTTTGCTTTTGTTATTTATTTTTAGAGACATTTTAAATCCAAAGGATGTGATCACAACCCGATTTGAAAATTCTTCTCCTAGCAAAGATTTCTGCAGCCAATCATGTCTTTCTTCTTATGAGCTAAAGAAAAAACCTGTTGTCACCATATATACCAATAGCATTTCAACCAAATGCAGTATGTGTCAGAAGAATGCTGATGTAAGTCACGTTGTACCTTTATTGGGATTCTGCTCAAAGATCCAAGATTTTTAATTGGCTTTGCTGATTTTGGATGTGTCTGTTTTTTATTTCCTAGATTCGATTTGAAGTTAAATATCAAAATGTGGTGCATGGTCTTTGTAGTGATGCCTGTTTCTCAAAATTTCACTCCGCCAACAACCTCACCATGAACTGTTGCGAGAACTGTGGAAGCTACTGCTATAGTAGCTCTGGCCCGTGCCAGTCCCAGAAGGTTTTTAGTTCCACAAGTGTCACAGCGTATAAACAGGTATGAAGATCTGTCTGTCACACATAGTTAGGCTCGCTCCTTCCAGGGTGGCCCTGCGGGGATGAAGTGCAAAATAAACAAGATGAGTTGATCTTGGTGTATGAGTTCCCCTGCAGAAAAGTGGGGTAGATTTCAGTGGTGTAAGTGTTGATTATGGTAGTGAGGTGATACAGGTGAACCGGATCATGGTCAGGAATTCACAAATGGAATTTCATGTTTTGCTAGGAGTGATATATTGATATATTGATAAGTGATATATTGATAAGTGAAGAAAGTTCTACATTATTGTAAATAAACTATGACCAATTATAGATGATAAAATTAGTGGATCTAAAGCATATTTTTTTCCTTTTAGAAAATACATTTTTTGGGGCACCTGGGTGGCTCAGTGGGTTAAGCATCTGCCTTCAGCTCAGGTCATGATCCCAGGGTCCTGGGATCGAGCCCCACATCAGGCTCCCTGTTCAGCAGGGAATCTCCTTCTCCCTCTCCTCTCGGCCTGTCTTTCCCACTTGTGCAACTCTCTCTCTCTCTCTGAAATAAATAAAATCTTAAACTATATATATATATATATTTTTAATGTGTTTTGGAATGAATTGTAATTATTTTGGCACATGCCTTTATTAGACTAGTTTAGCTAATTTTTATTTGTTGTAATGAATAATGGATTCATTTGGTTACTAAATAGATCAATTTTGTTAGTTATTGTGGAATGATTTGAAATCTTTAAGAAATCATTTTTCTAAAAAAGGATATAAATGATCATTAAAAATTTTTATTTCAGTTAGCAAGTTTGATTTATTTTTAATTCCTCTGAGCAGTTGGTAGTGGACATTCATCTTTGAAAGTTTCCCTTTTCTAGGAATTAACCACTTTTGGCAGGTTACTTTTTTCACAAGAGTAAAATAAAATAAAATCCATGTGATTTTTATATACATGATCCAAAAATTTCTCTTCCTAATTTTGTTGTTGGTATTATACTCTGTCAACTGCATAAATAATGTTCCTCTTTTACCAGGAAGATTATGTAGTGAAACTTCACAATTTGTATTTTCCTACTATTTAATTCCCTATAGAACTTTCTAAATTTAAATTCAGTTTAATTAACATACAGAGTATTATTAATTTCAGAGGTAGAGTTCAGTGATTTCTCAGTCTTATATAATTCCCAGTGCTCATTATTACATCACGTGCTCTCCTTAATGTCCATCACCCAGTTACCCCATCCCCCCACCCACCTCCCCTCCAGCAACCCTCAGTTTGTTTCCTGTGATTAAGAGTTTCTCATGGTTTGTCTCCCTCTCTGATTTAATCTTGTTTTATTTTTCCCTCCCTTCCCCTATGATCCTTTGTTTTGTTTTTTAAATTCCACATTTGAGTGAGATCATATGATAATTTCTTTCTCTGATTGACTTTATTTCACTTAGCATACATAATACCCTCTAGTTCCATCCATGCCATTGCAAATGGCAAGATTTCATTTTTTTGATGGCTGAGTAGTATTAGTATTAGTAACTATTCCATTGTGTGTGTGTGTATTTATCCATTCATCTGTCGATGGACATCTGGGCTCTTTCATAGTTTGGCTATTGTGGATGTTGCTGCTATAAACATTGGGGTGCAAGTGCCCCTTTGGATCATACAGTTGTATCTTTGGGGTAAATACCTACCCCATACAACTTCTTATTGAAGAGACTTTATCTCGTGTCAGTGACAGTATAGTGTAATGGTTAGTCTGGAACTTTGGAGTGAGATGAAATGTTTAATCTCCCACTTTTCTGTTTGTTAATTGAATTAAAATTAATTTAAACTTTCTGTTAATATAATTTCTTAAAGTGTCTCACAATGTTGTTGAAAGGATTTTATGATACAGTATGTAAGTTATTTAGTATAAGATCTAGCTCATGGTGAGCACTGAATAAGTAAAAATATTGGTAATTTATATAAATGGTAACCATCATTATTATTGTTTCTTAAAACATGAGTAAAGTTATGGGCAGATTTTATTGTGAACTCAGGTTGGAAAACAGGTAATTCTGTAAGATCTCCTAATATACATTAAACATCATCTCTGTTTCCTCCTGCTGAAGTGTCGTACTGGTTAAGTAACCTTAAAGGTGGTAGATGATCTTCTAGATTGATGTCCAAGGTCTGCTGAGGATGGCCCTTTGGTTCATGGATTGCCTGGTCATCTTTGATCCTTTGTAATGAGAAAAGTGCATTTACAAATGCCAGAGTCATTACTTTTAATGTGTTTTGTGGTTAATATACATGAGTAGTTACTAATTTTCTTCAGTTTATGTTTTATTATTGTCTGAAAGAACTTACTTTTCCCACATCCCAACTTCCAGGAAAATCTATACTTAAAGTGGCCTCATAGTCATGTTCAAATATTTCAGCCAGAGGCAGTCTTTGTAGGTAGCTTTTCTTTTTTCTTTTCTTAAACAACTTGTATGTTTGTGCTAGGTATCTAAATGTTATTTTATTTTCTTGATAGAATTCAGCCCAAACTCCTCCATATGCCTTGGGGAAATCATTGAGGCCCTCAGCTGAAATGATTGAGACTACCAATGACTCAGGAAAAACCGAGCTTTTCTGCTCTATTAATTGCTTGTCTGCTTACAGAGTTAAGACTGTTATTTCTTCAGGTAATGTTTAAATTCGGTAAATTTATAGATATAGTAACTGTTGAAGAACAATGTAGCTGCTTTTCTTTCATTTTGTTACAAACCGAATTTATCTATGTGGTTAAATTGAGACCCCAGATTTAGTTTCAGAGAGCTCATTTTTAAGTGAAAATAGTTTTTCACTGATTTTTTTGGTTGAGGTATTTATTTTATAGTGTCTATGTGAAAAGAAAGACAAAAACAAACAAATGGGGGCGCCTGGGTGGCACAGCGGTTAAGCGTCTGCCTTCGGCTCAGGGCGTGATCCCGGTGTTATGGGATCGAGTCCCACATCAGGCTCCTCCGCTATGAGCCTGCTTCTTCCTCTCCCACTCCCCCTGCTTGTGTTACCTCTCTTGTTGGCTGTCTCTATCTCTGTCAAATAAATAAATAAAATCTTAAAAAAAAAAAAATGAACAAGCAGCACTTGGAAGTTCCAAATTTTTGTGTAAGAAGGACTTCACTGCAATTAGTTGCATTTAGCACAGATTAGTGTAAAGTTGCTTGATTTTGGTTTTGTATATTACTGAGTATTTTTTAATCCTTCTGGTACACTTTTGGATCATTTGTTCATCTAGGTAGCTTATTCATTGGTTTTTATTTTTTGTGACCCAGGTGTCCAGGTTTCATGTCATAGTTGTAAAACTTCAGCAATCCCTCAGTATCACCTCGCCATGTCCAATGGAACTATATACAGCTTCTGCAGCTCCAGTTGTGTGGTGGCTTTCCAGGTATGATCTCGGGTCGTCTTTTACCCCTGAGGTTCTCTTAGGCATTGGTCTAACTGCCGAAGGTCCATTTTTACAAAAGATTAGATTTTAGTTAGAAAGAAATTTTGTTCAACTCTGGTCCCTGAAGTCATTTCTGCAAAATGTCTCAGCCAGTATTGAACCTCGGTGCCGTCTTCCTAATTCAGGGTCCTTTCCTAAACTACTTTTCCCTCCTACTTTTGCCCTTGGTTCTCTCCCTTTCAAAAGGATGGAAACTAAGATACGGTTCAGATAGGTGCTCATGTGTCCCTTCCTCTCATCCTGGGCCAAATACATAATGACTCCTGGCATGAAATTGTGAGCCTCCACTGACTTGTCCCATTTGTTCCTCACTCTCTGAGATAGATGGAGAAAGTGGAGTTTAGTGACCTTCTGGGGTGGCAAGATGCCTGATACAGTGTCCCTGGCACCAGGGCAAAAGAGAGTACTGGTGGCCACCATGCTCTTCATGGCCATCAGAGGCTGATTGGTGATGGGAGTTACAGTGGAGGGGTATTTTGGGGGAAAGAAGGGGTCTGCTTTAATTTATTAGAGCCCTGTATTAAAGGTGTTTGGGAAGCCTGAATTCCATTCCTTAACCTTATACTGTTGCATTTCTCAGTCCTTCTATTCTGGAAGTATGCCATTTAAACTCTTTCTGTGGACTACTTTATACAGTGTTAAGGAAATATTTGTTCGGGCATTAATTTATTAAAACAAGAAAACAAAAATTACCGCAGTCATATTACTTCTCAGTCGCTAAAATCTTTGCCTTATTTGTGTTCTTCCAGAATGTATTTAACAAACCAAAAGGAACAAACTCTTCAGTGGCACCCCCGTCTCAGGGCCAAGTGGTTGTAAGCCCACCCTCTGGGTCAGCAGTGTCGGCTGCAGGAGGTAACACCTTTGCCGGTCCCGGTTCCGGTCCCACTGGCTCCATCAGCAGTTCTGCCTCTGCCACAGCTGGCTTCCGGCCTCTTGTTGCCCAATCCCAGCAAGTTGCTGTAGCTCGGACACTTGTTAAACTCAAGTGTCAACACTGTAGCCATCTGTTTGCCACAAAACCAGAACTCCTTTTCTACAAGGTAAAGAGAAATCGTGAAAGGGTTGGAATATAAACATATCCGTCAGAAGCATTTGTCTTTTCATCTTTGACAGTCACTTAATTTGCTTTGAAATGAGAAGAATGGTTTCTTAAAGATAAAGCAACACTTTAATTAGGTCTTAATGACTGTTTTTTTTTTTTTTTTTCCCCTCTGCAGGGTAAAATGTTTCTGTTTTGTGGCAAAACTTGCTCTGATGAATACAAAAAGAAAAATAAAGTTATGGCAATGTGTGACTACTGTAAACTGCAGAAAATTATAAAGGAGACTGTCCGATTCTCAGGGGTTGATAAGCCATTCTGTAGTGAAGGTAAAGAAAACAAGCAGTTCAGTTCTATCCACAGAGCATGTTGTTATAAAGTAATTCATACTGAGTTGGGCCATTCATCTGTAATTAATTTTCAAGTAATTTTGTTTTATGAGGTATAATTGGAGGCTTTTTTCTTGAGTTGATGCTTACTTAACTATTTTTTTTTTTTTTTTTTAAAGATTTTTTTATTTATTCGACAGAGATAGAGACAGCCAGCGAGAAAGGAAACACAAGCAGGGGGAGTGGGAGAGAGGAAGAAGCAGG
Organism: Ailuropoda melanoleuca; assembly: GCF_002007445.2. Lineage (NCBI taxonomy): Eukaryota > Metazoa > Chordata > Mammalia > Carnivora > Ursidae > Ailuropoda > Ailuropoda melanoleuca. Next base: position 13,024,768 of record NC_048219.1, on the reverse strand, counting down.
CTCATAGTGGAGGAGCCTGATGTGGGGCTCGATCCCAGAACGCTGGGATCACGCCCTGAGCCGAAGGCAGACGCTTAACTGCTGTGCCACCCAGGCGCCCTGAAAAAAATTTTTTCAAGATTTATTTATTTTAGAAAAAGAGAACGCATGGCAGGGAGAAGCAGAGGAAAAGAGAGTCTTAAACAGACTGCACGCTGGGCACAGAGCCCAATGTGGGGCTTGATCCCATGACCCTGAGATCATGAGCTGAGCTGAAACCTAGAGTTGGATGCTCAGCTGACTGCACCACCCAGGCGCCCTGAAGAAAATTTTAAATATTGTAATATATTTGTGATATGACTGGCTTGTGATGATTTTTTAAATTACAGTAATCTTAAATAAATTGCTTTAAAGCTCAAAAAAGACTTTTGAAAGATAACTAGGTCAATGGTATTAGTATAGAGTGTAAAAAATCTCTTCATAAGTTTAGCAATGACTAGAGAGATCTTTCTGTTCTTGCACCCACTTGTAAAGAGGGTACTTAAGCAATTACTGCTTCTTGGCTTAAGAAACTTTTATATCTCTGATGTTTCTGAAAATAGATGGCCTAATATTTAGAGTATATTTAAAAGGTGATACGAGTTTGTTTTGTGAATATAGAGACTATGCTTGCTCCTATCCTAGAAGCAAGTAATTATGTCAAGTATGTAGAAATTAGCTTAGCTGGTACCTGAGACTGTGGAAACTCACTTTATCTCCTTTAGGTTAATGTAAGTTTGATGTTTCTTCCTTTCATCCCTTCTGGTTCTCAGTTTGCAAATTCCTCTCTGCCCGTGACTTTGGAGAACGATGGGGAAATTACTGTAAGATGTGCAGTTATTGCTCACAGACATCCCCTAATTTGGTAGAAAATCGATTGGAGGGCAAGTTAGAAGAGTTTTGTTGTGAAGATTGCATGTCCAAATTTACAGTTTTGTTTTATCAGGTAAATGTAACATACCTTTTTGGCTTTCTGAAGTTAGTACAAATTATTTTCTTAAAATATATTTGGATCATGTGAAGTAAAATTTAGTGTTTAGAGCTGGGTAAAATAAATTATGGGCTCCTAAAACAAAGTTTAATTGAATAGAAATACAAAATTTTGTGGGTAAAGAATATAGGATTTCTAGAGATGTTGTTGTTTGAACATATGTTCCTTTTATTTTTATATTTTGCTTTCTCTTCAGGCATATCGACCTTATGTATAACAATTCTTTCAAGTTAGAACCTTACATTGTTATGTTGCCTTAAGTGGCTCTCTCAGAAGGTTACGGTGATGAATTAGAAGTCAGACCTTGTTCTCACTTAATAGGTCAAGTGACTATGACTGACCTCCTTACTACCTTTTAAAAAAATTACTTTTTTGGAAGGCTAACTGTGAAAGCTACAATTAATTGAACCACTAATACACACCCAATGCTTCATAAATGTTATTTTATTTAATCCTCACTACGATCCTTAGAGGTAGGTGTATTACTACCAGTTTATAAACCAGGAAAAAGAGCAAGAGCCAAGGAGGATAAGTAATGTACCCTTCGAGAAGCTGGTAGGTGATAGTTAGACAGCATCTGTAATACTTGAATGAAATCATCTGGTTTTTTTTTTTTTTCCTACCTACCCCCTAAAATACAATCTTGGTGGAGAAGTATGTCTTTATCATAACTATATGACCGGGAAACTATCTCAGTGCTCAAGACAAAGGATACCTAGTTAAATATTTTTTGAAGAATCAATTACAACTCCAAAGTCCATATTCTTTCTCCTGCATTATGCTGCTTCTTAACCTCTTAAAAGTAGAAACTGTCTTTAGATTCCTTCATCCAAAATTTTGAAAATGGGAGATCAGTTTTTATATTCTGTATATTGAGGGCATCTATGTGGAAACAAATAAGTATATCTATTTTTAACCACATTATTTTAAACCTTATATTTTGTGATCTCACCTAACTTCTACATCCTGTTTTCATAGTGCCTTCTAGTTTTATGATTAATGTTATCGTTTCATTATTTTGTGGTTTTAAGCCTATCCTGTCTTACATTTCTTTCTCAGATGGCCAAGTGTGATGGCTGTAAACGACAGGGTAAGCTAAGTGAGTCCATAAAATGGCGAGGAAACATCAAACATTTCTGTAACTTATTTTGTGTCTTGGAGTTTTGTCATCGGCAAATTATGAATGACCCTATTTCACAAAATAAAGGTAAAATTAAACTTGGCTAACAGAATCTTTATGTCAGTGCTAGGATATACTATTAGCACACACAGTTGTAAATAATATAATAAAAACAAAATTTTACTGGATTCGAATAGCTTGGATTTCCTTAAATTTTCCTGTAAGAATTCTTAAAGATTGCCCTTCAGGGAGAGTTAATCCTGATGTTTTTTGCTATCATAGTCAAACACATCAGGAAATCAGTAAATGTTGTAAGTACTAATTTTATAGGAAAGTTAGATTTGATTGCTTTTGATTGAATTTATCTATACATAAGTAACTTCCACTAAGAGATATATGTTATTCAGTTAATAAACTAGAAGAAAAAAAAAAGAAAAACAGGGCAAACAAAGGGAGAGGCTATAAGTATGTTAATTTAGTTTCTGTGACTGGCGTAAGATTTGATCCAGAGCTTGCTTATAGCCAAGGAAAAAGAACCAACACATTAATTATATCAGAAAAAATAAAGTAGACCAGTTTTTCATAGTTAGCAAAGTTTTTTTGGCTAAGAATAAAATAATTTTGCAAGTAGGACAGCTAATATGGTCAGAATATCCAGATGAATAGATACATGTGTGGCATGCTCTTGAAGTGGCTCCTTGAAGTAGAACTTCTCTGAGTTAGGTTCAAAACATTTGGTATTGTGCTCTCTGATCAAAGCCTGGAGTGCTGTTGAATTGACAGAATCCATGTGCTTTGTCCTTGAAGTCTGGCCCTTGTCTGCCTTTGCAGTCTTACTGATCATCACCTTAATCACATATGCCACTTGCCAGTGTTTTATGCCATCATCCATTCCCGAAGACCAGTCAGTTCACTGATAGAATTTTCATTTTATAACATGGGTTGGCAAAAAACCATTTAATGGGCAGGTGCCTCACCAACTTATTTTTTTAAATTATCATGTTAAATTTTTATTGGAAGCAAGCTTAGGCGAAGGAGTTTTAATATTCACCAATAGAGAAGGCCAGTTGATTCTGAAGCTAATACCTATATTTTTACCTGTTAAATAGCATTTGAAGTTGATAATTTTAGAGAATCAGCCTGTCTTTAAGTCCAAATGAATGTTAATCTGACCAGAATCATTCTTTATACAGAGTTAGATATTTGTACTGCTCCTTGAAAACTTAGTCGTTAAACAGGGGTTTTTTTGTGTGTAACCCTTTTGTTTATACGAGGTCTTACTTTTTTACTTTAATCAGTAAACATTTATAAGGTGCAGACTGCTTCAGTGGAGCTCCCTTCTGCAAGGAAAAATACAATACCAGTTATAACCAGTGTGGTGTCATTGGCAAAAATATCTCCTACGCAGCCTACAGGGAGCACTAACAGTGTTTTAAAAGGTATGACTTGACGTAAAGGCATTTGGTTAGACTGTAGAAGTGAATGCTGTCTAGTCTAAGTAGCTTTTGTTGCTAATATTTACATTTATATTTATATAAGGAAACATGGCGCTTTTTCTCAGAGGGAAGTAGGTAGCAAGTAGGTTGGCCTGGGTAGAGAAGGAGTAGCATGTATAGTTTATTTTTTTAAGAACCTAAGTGATTTCAATGTAGTTGCCTTTATCACTGGAGATTCTAATACAGCTGGATGAGATTGAGGCCCAAGAATCTTTACCAGGCAGCCCAGATGATATTGATGTCCAGTTTCCTTGGACCATTTTTTTGTGAAATTCTGGACTAGACTCTGGCCCACCTTTAGTAAGAGGAAAGCAGTTTCTTGGTCTCAGTGTTTACATCTGTATATTCTGGGGATAATGTATGTTTTAATTTATAACAGGTGCAGTTACTAAAGAGGCAGCAAAGATCATCGAAGACGTAAGTTTTATTGTTAATATTTTTCCTCATAACCCCACTTGTGTTTATTTTCATTTTGGATGTAGCATTCTAATACGTACCTGAATATATTTCTGTTTGCAGCTTACTCTTGTAAAAAGAGTAATCTATTATGTGCTAGTTTTGTTTTGGTATCTTAAAGTTACATCATTAATAAGAATGCGTTTCTGATTTATTTCATTGTGTTCTGTCTCCTTAATTTCCTTAAATACTTGTTAATTCCATCTGGTTGCTTATTTTTCTCTTTTACTACATTCAAGTATTTTTCTTTAAGACTAGAAAGTCTCTTGAGGAGCGCCTGGGTGGCTCAGTCAGTTAAAGTGTTTTGATTTCAGCTCAGATCTTGATCTCAGGGTTCAAGCCCCATGCTGGGCTCCATGCTGGGTGTGGGACCTAGGAAGGAAGGAAGGAAGGAGAGAAGGAAGGAAAGAAGGAAGGAAGGAAAGAACGGGAGGGAGGAGAAAGTCTCCTGAAAAAGTTCAGTGTGGTGTTTTATGCATCTTCAAATTATGTGAGGCTGAAAATAGTGCAAAGTAAAAATACATTTAAATTCCCACTTTATGTCTCAAATTTGAAATATTGTGAAACTTTCCAAAATTAAAAAAAATATTTTGAAGAAATGCATAATTTCAAATCTGGCAGCCTGAAAGGATTGCAAACTATGTCATTGTTGTCTGTGTCTTTTGTTAGCAGGAAACAAAATTCCCATCATCCTTTATCAATATCATATGAACCTAATGTATTAGGTCTTTCTTGGGTTAACGCTTTTGGTGACTGTTTTGGCTGTTCTCTTAACATTTGTTTTTGGTATAATTAAAAATATTTTTATATATCATACAACATTGTTATTCAAATTCATTAAGTAGTGGTGCTAGTGCTAAAAATGTGCCCCAAATGCAGTACCTTTGGAACAGAAGTTAGATGTTACAGGGCTCTGTGATGAAGTCCGGGCCTCGGCTGTGAACTCCCGTGCTGTTCATTTAGGAGAGTGAAACCTGCAGAATAATTAGAGATAATGCTCAACCCCCCCCCCCAAAAGCAGCATTAAAGAGGGCACATCATTTAGTTCACATAAAAATATCTTCTAACCAGGCAAAAATAATGGAATCAATGGGAAAAAATCCTGGCAACGGGGCTGCAAGATCAGTGCTGCCGTAATGCACCTCTAAGGCCAAGCCATTGCCTGTGCTAAGGCATGACGTGTTTTGATGATTTGAAAGGAATTGAAAGCGAGACAAAAAGGTTTACTACAAGTCATGGCTGGCTTTCCAATTTTAAAGCCTACCGAGGTTTTAAGAATATAAAAATGAGCGAGCAAGCTGTATCTGCTAACTGAAGCTATCAAAAACATTTCAGCTTTACCATAATCTAAAGAGGCTTTAACTGGGAAGACAGCCTCACACCTAATACAGAATCTGTGAAAGTGGTAGAGAAGGTGAATTTGTGCAAGGTTGGTGAAGGGGATGTTGACATTTTGCTTGGGTTGTTCTCCATGGATTAATAAAGGAAGACTTGCTAGAATTAGAAAAACAGGGCCCCAGCAGTTAGCCTGGACCTTCCGCACAACAGCCAGCAGTGAAGTAACTGGCATATGCTTTTGGCCATATTCCAGCAGCAATTGCTATTATTAAAGGAAATGATCCAAATGTGGATTGCTGTTTCATGGTGGCAAGGTGAAAAATGGACAGTGTGTCTGCATATCAAGACATCTTCAGTGAAAAGAAAAAAAAACCCTCAGTGAAAAAAAAATGATAGGCAAGAACCAGCCACATCAGATCCATTTGTTAGAAGTCTTCCAAGGACTCAGACTAGCATTCCTGGTGATATGGAGAGACAACTTCTGCTAATTCGATACTTTTTAACTCTTCCCTTACTTGTGTTGTTGGAAGATGATAATGATAACTTCTACTTAATTCTTTTCAGGCAGAATACTACATTAGTTAATGAAATACCATTAAGTTAACTTTTTATATTATGTATTATACGTTATATTTTAAAATTACATGATCAGTTAATTGCTGTTACAGAATTAATTCTGTTATTAACCATATAACTATAAAATTAAGTATTAATGTACTGCATTTTATACTATACTAATATACTGTGCTTAATACATTATTAGTATATATTATTAAAGTGTTCTATAGGGGCGCCTGGGTGGCTCAGTCAGTTAAGCGAATGCCTTCGCTCAGGTCATGATGCGGGTTCTGGGATTCAGTTCCTCATCTGGCTCCTTGCTCAGCGGGGAGCCTGCTTCTCCCTCTGCCTGCCACTCCCCCTGCCTGTGCGTATGCGCTCTCTTTCTCTCTGACAAATAAATAAATAAAAATCTTTAAAATTAAAAAAAAAATTGAAAAAAAAAAGTGTTTGCCTTTGGCTTAGGTCATGATCTCAGGGTCCTGGGATTGAGCCCCTTCTGGGGCTCCCTTCTTGGCTGGAAGTCTGTTTGTCCCTCTCCCTCTGCCCCTCCCCACCGCTCATGTATTCTCTCTCTCTCTCTCTCAAGTAAATGAAATCTTAAAAAAAAAAAAAGAAAACATTCTATATTGGTTGTAGATTTATGTATTCTGAGAATGCATCCCTCCTCTATATGTATGCGACAGTTTGAATTATTCAGGGTTTTCAGGAATACATCTCTCATATTAAGTGTGACTGCCCTATATATTTTTTCCCCTATGTGGAGTACCTCTATAATTCACCAGTCATTTAAGCTGTGTTATAGAATAGCTCTGATTAATATTTTCAGTTTAGTCTGTAGCAAGTATAATAATAAATAATGTAGTACTCTTACAATGTTTAAAAACCTGACGGTTTTAGAATCTTCTTTTGTTTCTCTGGGGCTTTAGTGTGAATCTCCTTCAAGTTATTTAAATAGTCTTAAATTTCAGGGAAAGGTGAGATACAGTAAAGTACAAAGGAGAAAATCTGCAAAAGTCAGTAAACTTTCTCTAAAGATCTAGGTCGTAAATGTTTTAGACCTTGCAGGCCATACAGACTCTGTTGCAGCTCCTCACCTTTGCCATTGTAGTGCAGAAGTAGCCATAGGCCATCCATAAATGAGCGAGTGGCTGTGCTCCAATGAAATTATATTTACAGAAACAGGTGGTGGACTGGACTTGGTCCACTCCATACTTTGCCAACTCCTGCTCTACTGTATTCCCACCATTGAGAATTAACCATTATTAGATTGGGCTTATTTGCTTAGTTTTTTTCTCTCCTCTCTCTCTTTTTTCTTTTAAAATTTAAGTTTCTTTTTAAAAGATTTATTTTAGAGAGAACACACATGTGCATGAGTGGGAGGGACAGAGGGAGGAGTGAGAGGTAGAGAATCTCAAGCAGACTCCTCACTGAGCATGAGCCCCAAGTGGAGCTCAATCCCATGACCCCGAGATCATGCCCTGAGCGGAATCAAGAGTCAGAAGCTCAACCGACTAAGCCACCCAGACACCCGTAAGTTTTTTTCTTTAATTGAAGTATAGTTGACATACTGTATCCTCTTAGTTTCAGGAGTATATCAGTACATCATAGTGATTAGATATTTATATACATTACAAAATGATTCCCACAATAAGTCTAGTTACCGTCTGTCACCATACAAAGTTATTATGTTTCTTACGCTGTACGTTACATCCCCATGGCTTATTTATAACTAAATTTTGTACCTCTTAATCCCCTTCACCTGTTTTGCCTGCCCCCCCCAACCTCACCTCCTCTCTGATAACCAATAGTTTTCTTTATGTATGAGTCTGTTTCTGTTTTGCTTTATTTGTTTGTTTTGTTTTTTAGATTCTACAAAGTGAAATCCTATGGTACTTGTCTTTCTCTGTTTGACTTATTTCATTTATTTCACTTTGCATAATACCCTCTAGGTCCATCTGTGTTGTTGCAAATGGCACGATTTCATTCTTTGTTATGGCTGAGTTATATTCCTGTGTGTGTGCGCGCACGCGTGTGTGTGCGCGCACGCATGTGCGTGCATCACATCTTTATTCATCCATCCATCAGTGAACACTTAGGTTGCTTCTGTATCTTGGCTATTGTAAATAATGCTGCAGTGAACTTTGGGGTGCATGTCTCTTTACTTTGGTGTTTTGGTTTTCTTTGGATAAATTCCCAGAAGTGGAATTGCTGGATCATATGGTAGTTTTATTTTTAATTTTTTGAGGAAACTCTATACTGTTTTCCATGGGGGCTGTACCAGTGTACATTCTCATCAACAGTGTAGGAGGGTTTTTTTTTCTACATCCTTGCCAGCACTTGTAATTATTTTTCTTTTTTATAATATATAATCTGACAGGTTTGAGGTGATAAATCGTTGTGGTTTTAATTTGTCTTTCCCTGATAACGGTGATGTTGATCATTTCTTCATGTGTCTGTTGACCATCTGTATGTCTTCTTTGGAAAAATGCTTATTGAAGTCCTCTGCTTATTTTTTAACTGGGTTGTTTATTTTTTTGATACTAAGTTGTGTAAGTTCTTCATATATTTTGGATATTAACCCCTTATCAGATGGATGGTTTGCAAATATTTTCTCCCTTTCAGTAGATTGCCTTTTCATTTTGTTTATCCTTTCCCTCTTTGTGTAGAAGCTTTTCAGTTTGATATAATTCTGTTTATTTTAGCTTTTGTTGCTCTTGCCAAAAAAATGTTGCTAATACCAATGTCAAATAGCTAACTTCCTGGGGTGCCTGGGTGGCTCAGTCAGTTGAGTGTCCAACTCTTGGTTTTGGCTCCGGTTGTGATCTCCGGGTTGTGAGACTGAGCCCTCTGTTGGGTTCTGTGCTGAGCGAGGAGTCTGCTTGAGAGACTCTCTCTCTCCCTCTCCCCACCTCTTCTCCTCCCCCTGCTCGTGCTCCTTCTCTCTCTCTCAAATAAATAAATAAAAATCTTCTAAAGGAAGTAGCTAACTTCCTATGTTTTCTTCTAGGAGTTTTACGGTTTCAGCTCTTATATTCAGGTCTTTAATCCATTTCATATTTATTTTTCTATGTGGTGTAAGACAGTTTCAAAGTAGGCTCTTCACGCAACATAGAGCCTGATGTGGGGCTTGAACTCACAACCCTGAGATCAAGACCTGAGCTGAGATCAAGAGTCAGACGCTTAACCAACTGAGCCACTCAGGCATCCCTTGTTTCATTCTTTTGCATGTAGTTGTTGAGTTTTCCTCAACACCATTTATTGAAGATACTGTCTTTTATCTGCTATATATTCATGTCTCCTTTGGTGTAGATTAATTGACCATATATGGGTGGGTTTATTTCTGGGTCCTCTGTTCTATTCCATTGATCTTTGTGTCTGTTTTCATGCCAGTACCATACTGTTTTGGTTACTATAGCTTTGTAGTATAGTTTGAAGTCAGGGAGTGTGATACCTTCAGCTTTGTTTTTCTTTCTCAAGATTGCTTTGGCTAGTCAAGGTCTTTGTGGTTTCATACAAATTTTAGAATTCTTTGTTTTAGTTCTGTGAGAAATGTTGTTGGTATTTTGGTGGGAATTGCATTGAATCTGTAGATTGCTTTGGGTAGTAAGGGCGTTTTAACAATATTAATTCTTCCAGTCCATGAGCATGGTATAGCTTCTGTTTATTTGTATCTTCTTCAGTTTCTTTCATCAGTGTCTTGTAGTTTTCAGGGTACAGATCTTTTATCTCTTTAATTAAATTTATTCCTAGGTATTTTATTCTTTTTGATGCAATTGTAAGTGGGATTTTTAAAAATTTTCTCTTTCTAATAGCTCATGATTAGTGTATATAAATGCAACTCATTTTTGTATGTTAATTTTGTATCCTGTGACTAATTTGTTTATTAGTTTATTGACTGCTGTATAATATTTTATGAAAGTAACCCATTTTATTTATCCATTGCCCTATTGATGAACACTTCCAATTTTTAACCTATAAAATCTCTGCTATAATGAACATCCTTGCATATGTCTCCATGTGAATGTGTGCAGGTGTTTGTCTAGTGTAGGTATGAAAGAGTGGAATTTTGGAGTCAAAGAGTATTTGCAATTTTAGTTTTTAAAATGGCTATTTCAGTTTTTGTTCCCACCAGCAGTTTATGATTGTACTCATTTCCCACAGCCTCACATCATTTAATGTTGTCAGATTTAAATTTGTTTTTTTGTCAATCTGTTTAGTAACATCTTATTGTCTTACTTTGCAGGTCACTAATTACTAGCATGTTTGCTTATATTTCTATGTTTTTGAACATTTGAATTTTCTTTGAATTTCCTGTTTTTAATTTTTCCCCATTTTTGTGTTGAAATTTTTCCTTATCAATTTATAGAGTTTCTTTATATATTCCGGATTTGCCCCCACTTCTTTCTACTCATTTTCATTAATACAAAAACATGCAGTAATACTTAATATCTATAAAAAAAATCCTTTAACAGCATAGCCCTCTAGCTATTGTCCTATTTCTCTGCTCTCCATTTTAGAAAAACTCCCCTAAGGGTGGCCTCTACTTCCTGCCTCAATTCCCTTATCTGTTATCTTTCCTTAGCTCACTTAAGTCAGGCTGTCCACTGACTTTAAGTCACTGAAGCTGCTCTTGTCAAGGTTGCCATCAGCCTTTATTTTGCAAATCCAATGGTCGGTTTTCAGTTCTCATTTTACCCATCCTTTACTATACCCTCATTTCCCCCTTCCTTCTTGAAATACCTTCTTCAGCTTCCAGGTCAGCTTACCTCTCCTTTATCTCAACCTACATTACTTCCCAGGGACTCAATACAGTCCTGTGGTTTTAAACACCACCTAGGTGGTGGTTTATTCCCAGATTCATTTTTCTTGTCATGACCTCTGAGCCCCAGATTCATGTATACAGCTGCCTGCTTGACATACACACTTAGGTGATTAATAGCCATCTCAAATAATATGTCTAAATCAGAACACTTCTGTTTTCCCTCAGACTTCTGCTCTAGTGTTCCTTACTTCTTACCACTCCTGTTGCTACCTCCTTTGTCTGAGGCACCATCATCTTTTCTCTAGTTCATTGCAGTGACTACCTACCTGTCTTTCTGCTTCTATTCTTGCTCTTTGCATTTTTTCCTCCTCATCGTTAGCAGAATGATCTTAAAACAAATCAGATTGTCACGTGACTGCTTAAAAACCTTCAGTGAAATTCTGAAAAAGATAAAGAAGGGGGAAGAGCCAGTTTCCGAAATTATAGTAAAATTCTAAATTTTATAAAGCGAGGTAGTTAAACCAACTGTTACGGAAGCCATGAATAGACAACTCGATAGAAAAGAAGTCCAGGGATGCCTGAGTGGCCCAGTTGGTTGAGCATCTACCTTCGGCTCAGATTGAGCCCCCCCACATCAGGTTCCCTGCTCCAGGGGAAGTCTGCTTCTCCCTCTCCCTCTGCCTGTCACTTCCCTTGCTTGTGCTCGCTCTCTCTCTCTCTGTCAAATAAATAAAATCTTAAAAAAAGAAGTCCAGAAATAGACCTAAATATATATGCAAATTTAGAAATAATAAAGATGGCATTCAGATCAGTAGGAGATTTAGATTATTCAGTAAATAGTGACAATTGAGTATACATATGGAAGAAAATACAGTTGGATTTGTATCTTACAAGTTACACCAAAAGGAAGTCCTGATGGAAAAGACATTTAAGTATAAAAAAAATAATAAAGTAGTAGGAAAAAATACAGGAAAGAATTCAAATGCAGAAGTGGGGAGTCTTTCTAAATATGTCACATAACCCAGAAGCCATAAAAGATTTGTTTGGGAAATTCAGCTACATTTCAAAGTCAAAAGATACGAAAAAAATTATAAGATTGCAGTTCATGTCATGAAAAGCTAGCTTTTTTCATATGTAAAGAGCTGCTATGAATCAATAAAAAGACCCAGCACCCATTAGGAAAATGGGCAAAACTATGATCCTTCAGTTTACAGACTATGAAATAAAAATTGTTCTTAAACATATGCAAAGATATTCAACTTCAAAATTAGAGAAATGGCAGTTAGAACCACAGTTTTATCAGATTGCCAAAGATAAAAATGATGGATAACACTGTTAAGGCATTTTTACATATTGTCAATAGCAGTTGGTAAAACTGCTACAGAGAGCAATTTAGTAAAACTTGTTAAAATTTAAAATGTAAATACCATATTACCAAGGAACTCCATTTTTAGGAATTTATCCTTGAGATACATTTCACACATTTATAAAATGAAGTATATACAGGGATGATTGCGGCATTGTATGTAGTAGCAAAGGCTTGAAAACAACCAAATTGTTTCATCAGTAGTCAGAGCCACTGTGAGTTCATCCTGAGTTACTGTGTGAACTAGAAAAAAAATAGGCCTAAATGGGTAGGGCCTGAAATATACCCCTCTCCTATCTTATACTTAGTCATGTGGCCTGGTAAGTGGAGTTCCCTTCACAAGCATACGCAGCAGCTCTTTGGGGACTGTAGTTAAAATAAATATGCTATATCCATACAGTAGAATACTATGTGCTTAAAAAGAATGTGGGAGCTATATCTGTACAGTCATGGAGCAGTCTCATATATAATAAACGAAAAAGACAAAATGGTATAGCATACTGCCACTTGTATTTTAAACACACACACAAACCACAGGCCTATACATATGTATAGAAAGCTCTGGAAGGCAGCCAGTAAATAGATAATAGTGGTTGCCTTTGAGGAGAACTGAATGACTGAGGCAGAATTTTAAGAGAGGGAATTATTATTTTTTCATTGTTAAGTGTCTATATTTGAATTTTCTGTCATGTGTTACAGTGCTCATTCAAAAAATATGCATAGAAATTTTTTAAAAGCTAAAGGAAAACAGGGCACAAGACAGGAGTAGATAGTTCACAGAAGAGGAAAAACTAATAATGCTTAAACGTGCAAAATACCTAACCACACTACTGTTTGGTAATTTTTCATTTATTGAGAAATAGCAAAAAGTTTCATAGTTACTGTGTTAACTAGAGTGTTGGGAAACAGGCTCACATACATTGCTGAAGGTCATATAATTTGATATAATATCCTTCTGTGGAAAGCTGTTTGGCCGTACCATCATAATTAAAACCTTCGGACCCACCAAACCGTACTTACAATACCTTAACTATAAATATACTGGCACATGTAGAATTAATTTATACGTAGGAGTATTTCTTATAGCATTGTTTGTAATAGTGGATATTTTTAACATTCACTATTTAGCAGCAGAGACTCTTCAGATTACCTACGGTACATTCAGTGTATAAAGCTGCTACTAGGGCAGCTTTATACGAAGTTATGTAAATATACCTCTGTGATAGCTTGCTATAAGTACAGTGCAAGGTACTAGAACCTCACTGTTTATATGCTACCAATTTGTAGTCAGAAGCAACTTAATTATAGGGACCATCTCTAGAAGGATGTATAGGGAACTGGGGACAGTGGTTGTGTTCAAGGTTGAGTCTGGATAGAGGGCAGACGGAAAACTTAATTTTCGTGTATATATATATATTTTTTAAAGATTTTATCTGAGAGCGCACATGGAGGGGGGTGGCAGAGAGAGAGGGAGTCTTTTTTTTTTTTTAAAGATTTTATTTATTTGTCAGAGAGCAAGGAGCCCGATGTGGGACTCGATCCCAGGACCCTGGGATCATGACCTGAGCCAAAGGCAGATGCCTAGCTGACTGAGCCACCCAGGCATCCCAGGCTGAGGGAGTCTTAAGCAGACTCCGCGCTGAGCGTGGAGCCTGAGGCAGGGCTCAATGTCGTGACCCCAACTATTCGAGCTGAAACCAAGAGTTGCACCACCCAGGTGCCCCTTCATGTATATACTTTTATACCTTTTCTATTATTATATAATTCAAAATTATTACATCTACTGCCTGTTTAAAAAGTAAATATAGGGGCACCTCCTCCGTGGGGAGTCTGCTTCTCCCTCTGCCTCTGCTCTTGCTCTCTCTCAAATAAATAAAATCTTAAAATAAAATTAAAAGTAAATGTAAATAAAATCTGCAGTGGCTTTCCATCACATTTAAAATACAATCCTAATTTCTTGTTTTTAAAACTAAGACCTCCAGATCCTATACAATTTGGCTTCTGCCTACTTCTTCAGACATTTCATTCTAGCCTCTGCTTACTTTATTTCAGTCTTGTTCTCGTCTCTGTTCCTAAAGCACACTGAACTCTTTCCCACTTGAGGGCTTTTGTGTCTGGAGTCCTCTGACTTCAGGCCTTTGCATGGTTTGCTCTTTTGAGTATTCAGAAGATCTCCGCTCAATGTTTATTCCAAAAATACCCCTCCTCTACACTAGCACTCTCCCTTCCCTCATCTTGCTTTCTTTCTTTCATAGCGCTTAGCACCACCTGGAATTATACATTATATATTTGCTTTACTTTTTATCTTCTGTGTCTCCCTGTAGAATGTAAAGCCCATAAAAGCAGGACTTTCCTTGTCTTGTTTTTTGCTGTATCACCAGGGCTTAGGACAGTGCCTGGTTTACAGTAAATATTTGGTAAATATTTATTGAATGGAAAACATGTTTTCAGTACATTCTCCAACTGTGTTGCTTCTCTTTCAGCTTTGTTTTATAAAGACCTTTATTTGCAAAAAAAAGTTCAAGGTAGTCAAATGTATTAGTCTTTTCTATTTTGTTTTTAACTCTTTTGTGTTTTGTTTAAGAATACCTTCTCCTGGGGCACCTGGGTGGCACAGCGGTTAAGCGTCTGCCTTCGACTCAGGGCGTGATCCCGGCGTTATGGGATCGAGCCCCACATCAGGCTTCTCCACTGGGAGCCTGCTTCTTCCTCTCCCTCCCCCTGCTTGTGTTCCCTCTCTCGCTGGCTGTCTCTGTCAAATAAATAAATAAAATCTAAAAAAAAAAAAAAAAAAGAATACCTTCTCCTTAGGGCACCTGGCTGGTTGGTCAGTAGAGCATACAACTCTTGATCTTGGGTTGTATGTTCGAGCCCCATGTTGGGTGTAGAGATTACTTAAAACAAAAAATCTTTAAAAAGAGAATTCCTTCTCTTTGTTCTGGTCATTTGAAAGTTCTCCAGTGATTTGATGTGATATGATTTGATTTGATTTTTAAGATTTTTAAAAATTTTTAAGTAATCTCTCCTCCCAGTGTGGGGCTTGAACTCACAACCCCAAGATCAAGAGTTGCATGCTCTGCTACTGAGCCAGCCATGTGCCCCTTTCCATTGATTTTAAAATTTTATTTTTTTTAATGTTGAGGTCTTTAATCAATATGGAATATATTTTTGTGTATGGTTTGAGATTGGATCTAATTTTTCTGCATAGCCAATTGTCCTAATCAGCAAAGATTGTTTTCACTGTTTTGATTGTCCTTACTATAGGCAGAGTGTTTCTTTTTAATTAATAAGTGGAATGGATACTGATTAGAAGAATTAGAAATTAATGTATATTTTTTAAAGTAACTTCTTTATTGCAACTGCTCTTTCAGAATTACATTTCTTTTGCTGTGTGCCATGTTTCAATTGATACAATTATGGTCAGTGATAAGGTACTAAAAAAACATCTCTTTTTGGTTTCTGAATTTGTTTTTAACTAGGGAAGCACACAGACAGATGCCATGAAACTTCTATCTTCCCAGTCTCCCAGGCTTTTAAAAAACAAAGCAATATTGTGCAAGCCTGTCACACAGACCAAGGCCACCTCTTGCAAACCGCATACGCAACACAAGGAATGTCAGACAGGTATGTGTCCTTGCGCTCTCCATACGTACAAAGTTACTCTGTTTTGTTTGTTTTTGTTTTTTTAGGAAAAGCAAAGAAAATCATTTACAGTTTCTTAAATGTGAAAACATTCATTCTTGTTTGAACGTCTATTTCTTTTATAATTTTTCTCATAAACACTAGTAACTACTAAATTGAATCCATCTGCCCACATAGCGTTATGTGTAGAGTGGACAAACATCTCTGTGTGTGCACTGCTGTTTTTTAAATGTACAAACTATTATAACTACTAAGGTACAAATTTATTTAAAAGCATTAATGATTTAAAAAAAAAAGCACTAGTGATTTAACCTTAGTTCTTTTTTAAAAACGCTGTGAATTGATTTGTCATTTACTAAAAGTATAACTGTGTCTGAAGTGTTGGTGGTCAGGAAAATTATTTTAATTCATACTTGGAAAGGTTGTAAACTATTGCCCTGATCCATGTTAACTGCCACTACCTTTCTATTTTTAGTTACTTGTGTAGCCTACTCTGCCCGAAACATTTTTTGATTTTTGTTTTTAATGATAATATTACTACCCAGAATATAGTGTATTTAAAAGCATAGTCTGTCAACAAGTAATCATAAGTTTTTATATAGGGTGCCTTTCTTTTGGTAGGAGTCAAAGAGAATCCTGTTTTCCTTCCAAAGTAAATTTGTTTGTTTCATATTCCTGTTAAAATGATATACTCTTTGTGTACATGAATTTATATTATACACACAGTCATATGTGTGGGTATGTGTGTGCTTATACATGTTTTTAGAATTTCTAGATTAATATTGGATTGTTTAAAATACACTGTTGTGAACTACTTTTTCATTTGACATTGCTCATCAGAAACATTCCATATCAATATAAATTTAAATATACATTGAGATTCTTAACGGATGCATAGATTACAAAGTATCCATCCCCCTAAGATCGGACATTGAGATTGCTTTTAGTTATTTTATATTATAAACAGTGTTAAGTTGTGTAAATGGATTTTTGTTTACTTGTCTAATTATGTCCTTAGGATAAATCCTAAGTAGTAGAATTTCAGATTCAAAAGCTATCATAGTTTTTTCAGGCTTTTGATATGTGTTACAAAATTGAAAAATTACATCAGTGTTTGAGAACATCCATTTCTCTTTACCCTCGTTGACACTGGGTATTCTAATAATTAACCTTTATTTTTTTCCTCAACTTTAATTTGGAAAAATTTCAGAATTCAGAAAGATTGAAAACATGACACAATGAACATTAATACATCTTTCATCTTGATTCACCAGATGTTAACTTTTTGAAACATTTACTTTCCCTTTTATCTGAAAATTTTAAAAGGAAAGTAATTTGTCCTTAATTTGATGTGTCCTGTGGACTTCAGCCCTTAACGCCAGTAATCTATTGAATACCTAGCATTGCTAGTTCACGAACTACAGCCTACAGTTTTGCTTTAGTTAGTGGCCAGGTTTTGGGCAAGGAGAAATTCAGTTTTTAACGGCACCATGGAAGTATCATGGTTTGGGTTTCAACTTTAATTAGTGTATGCTTTTGACAAATATAAGTAGTAATAAAATACAAATTTTAAATGTGTGGGGGAAAACAAAGAATATGGCTTATTTCTTCTTGAAAATAACAGTGATTCAAATATTTCATTCAGATTTCCCTATGCCTGATGAGAAACATGACGTGGAACTTGAGTCTCCACCTGCAAAGAAAAAAAGAATAGGTTTTTTCCAGACTTGTGATGCGGAATATTTAAAAGTTGGTTTTATTATCTGTCCAGGATCAAAAGAAAGTTCACCAAGGCCACAGTGTGTCATTTGTGGAGAAATTTTATCCACTGAAAATATGAAGCCAGCAAATCTTTCTCATCATTTGAAGACAAAACATTCAGAATTAGAAAACAAACCGGTAGATTTTTTTGAACAAAAATCTCTTGAAATGGAATGTCAAAATAGTTCTTTAAAAAAGTGTTTACTAGTTGAAAAGTCACTTGTGAAAGCTTCTTATTTAATTGCTTTTCAAATTGCTGCCAGCAAGAAGCCGTTCTCCATTGCTGAAGAATTAATTAAACCGTATTTAGTAGAGATGTGTTCAGAAGTTTTGGGTTCAAGTGCTGGAGACAAAATGAAAACCATTCCTCTTTCTAATAATACAATTGGACACAGGATTGATGAACTGTCCGCAGACATTGAAGATCAGATGATTCAGAAAGTCAGAAAGTCCAAGTGGTTTGCCCTCCAGGTAGATGAATCATCAGAAATCTCAAATATCACCCTTCTTTTGTGCTATATACGGTTCATTGATTATGATTGCAGTGATATAAAAGAAGAATTACTATGTTGCATTGAAATGGCTTCTCAAATAACTGGTTTTGACATATTCGAACTAATAAATAAATACATTGACAGTAAATCTCTGAATTGGAAACATTGTGTTGGTCTCTGCACAGATGGGGCTACAAGCATGACTGGCAGGTGTTCTGGTTTAAGGGCAAAAATTCAAGAAATTGCCATGACCACAGTGGCATTTACACACTGCTTTATTCACCGTGAACATTTAGCAGCGGCAAAGTTGTCTCCACGCTTACATGAAATTCTTTTGCAGTCAGCACAAATTTTAAGTTTTATAAAGAGCAATGCGTTGAATTCACGAATGTTGACCATTTTGTGTGAAGAAATGGGGTCTGAGCATGTGAATTTACCACTTCATGCTGAAGTACGTTGGATATCGAGAGGGAGAATTTTAACAAGATTATTTGAATTACGACATGAAATTGAAATTTTTTTAAACCAAAAGCATTCAGATTTGGCCAGGTATTTTCTTGATGAGGAATGGGTTGCCAAGCTGGCCTATTTATCAGATATTTTTTCACTTATAAATGAACTCAATTCAAGTCTCCAAGGAACTATGACTACTCTCTTCAATTTGTACAATAAAATGGATATATTTAAGGAAAAGTTAAAAATGTGGTTGAAGCGCACACAAGAGAATGATTATGACATGTTCCCTTCATTTTCCGAATTCTTAAACTCATCAGACTTAAATATGAGAGGCATTGTAAACATTATATCTGAGCACCTGGAAGGACTTTCTCAAATGTTTCATGACTGTTATCCACCAGAAGATGACTTGCGTTCAGGAAATTTGTGGATAATTAATCCTTTTATGAATCATCAAAATACTAATCTCACGGACTTCGAAGAAGAAAAACTAGTAGAGCTATCTTCGGATTTGGAATTACAATCAGTATTTAAATCAATGTCTGTAACTCAGTTTTGGATAAATGCAAAGACAAGTTACCCAGAACTCCATGAAAAGGCAATGAAGTTTTTGTTGCCCTTTTCAACTATTTATTTATGTGATGCTACATTTTCTGCTTTGACGGAGTCAAAACAAAGAAATCTCTTGGTTTCTGGTTCTGCTCTAAGACTTGCAGTCACATCTTTAATTCCAAGGATAGAAAAATTAGTAAAGGAGAAAGAATAGTAACATGGCTATTGCTTATTATCAAAGTCTATAATTTTGTGTTAAATTTTGTATAAGTACCCTAAAATATAATTTCCTAATGTGGATAATGTGTTTTCAGTGATTAAATAAGTGTTTTAATTATTTTTCTTTTTGTTGAGGAATTTAATAATAATGCATTTATATCTAGTTATATAAAAATTTTACTAGTCTAAGGTAGAGAATTTAGCTATTTGATCAATTGATTGGATAATCTGGATTAGGGACAAAAATGAGGGTAACAAAAGGCCCCTTTATAACATACCAGCACACCTGGACGTTGAAACCACTTGGCCTTTAGCAACACATGGAACGTTGGAGTCTTCAACCAGGCAGCCCCCTACTCCGGCAGGTTGTGTGTAGGTATAAAACCAAGATCTGAGGAACTCCCCGGTGGCTCAGTTGGTTAGGAGTCTGCCTTTGGCTCAGGTCTTAGATCTCAGAGTCCTGGGATCGAGTCCCACAGGAGGCTCCCTGCTCAGCGGGGAGCCTGCGTCTCCCTCTTCCTGTCACTCCCCCACTTGTGCTCTGTCTCTCTCTAATTCATAAAGTGAAAATTGTTTAGAAAAAAACAAAAAACCCCCCAAGATCTGAGCTGCTTGGCTAACCAGAAATGGAAGCAGCAGGAGAGTTTGAGACCCCTTGTAGGGGTCTCTGTGGCCCTTCCCACCCGGGCTTGCCAAACTTTTTCCATAGAAGGCCAGATAGTCAATATTTTAGGTTTTGCAGGCCATATGGTGGCAACGACTCAGTTCCGCGGTTGCAGCAAAAAACAGCTGTAGGCAGTACACAAATGAGTGTGGCTGTGTTTCAATACTTTTTATTTATGAACATTGAAATAATATAGTTTTCATGTGTCAGAGCTGCCTTTAAATTTTTTTTGTATCGTTAAAAAATGTAAACAAACGTTGGCTGGAGAGGGGGAGGGAGTGAAAAAAACAGACAGCTGACTTAATTTGGCCCACCGATTGTCCATCTGGGTCTAGACAGATCTCCAGGTGATAGCAGATGGGCCAGGAGTGGCCTACAGGGTTTTGTTCAGTGAAGTCTCTCTTCCCACAGCTCCAAGTGTCTGAATTTTCAAACACTTTTCACATTTTAATTTCAGCTGAGAGAAATTCGAGGCAAAATGTATTTTACATAAAAGAAAAAAATTTAACCACTTGTTACTGATTTATTACTAATTTCGTAACTTACGAATTTACAAGTAACTTTTGAGCTCTTACATGTGCCAGGCATTGTGCTAGGCCTGTTTTCAGAACGAAGAGGCTTATCCGCCTTTACAGATGCAGACACAGGCCCATCGAGGTTAGGCAGCAGCTCCTGGCAAAGCCAGGGAGGCTCAGGCAGGAAGGAAACCCCGGTCTTCTGCGAGGCACGTGCAGATACTCCTGTTGGACTCGACTCTGTACTGCTTGGGAGACAAGAGACTTCCCCTGAACTCAAAGGCGCCCATTTAGTCAGCTGAGCCAGTGGGCCTCAGTGTCCCCATCTGTGAGATGGGGATGCCCCGCCAGAAAAGAGGTTGGCAACGGCCTCGGGAAGCGAGGAGCGGGAGGCTCTGGCGCGGGTCTTCTGGCCGCCCTGGGGGGAGAGGAACCCAGCGGGCGGCAGGAGGCGGGGTTCGGTCGGGCCTCCCCTCCCCTGCCCTGCCTTACCCTGCCCTGCCCTCACCTTCCCCTTCCCTCTCCCCGCTCCCGGCCGGCCTGCGCGGCCATGGCGCTGGGGCTCGCCGCTCTGCGCGTCCTGCTGGGCGGCTTCTTCGCACTCACGGGGGCAGCCAAGCTTTCGGAGATCTCGGCTCCCGCGTCCGAGCAGATGGTGAGCGGCGGGGCGTGGGCGGCGGCGCGGCGGCGGGTGCTGCGGCCCCGGCCGTTACCCCGCCCTTGCCCCGGCGCCCGGCCAGTCCTCGGCCCGCCCGCCTTCCGGCGAGACGGCGCGAGAGCGGGGGCAGAGCACGCCGGCCGAGGCGTGGGCACCTTCCTAGGGCGCACCTCGGAGTCCTCTGGCTCTTGCCTAGACGGGAAGGGACGGGGCAGATCTCCTTCCAGCGGAGCCCTGGGGGCCCTGCGCAAACCTAGGGCGATAGGAGGAATGCGTCGGGACCGGGCGGGAAGAAGACAGAATGGAATGGGGGACCCAGCACCCTCCCCGTCCCCGTGTCCTCCTTCGCTTGCTTGCGTTCTTGGGAGATTGGCGAGGAACGGGTTTATTAATCCCCGCTTGGTGGAGTAGGAACTCGCCCTGAAGGTCAAGTGTATCTGCCAGAGGTTACACGACTAGTCAAGACGCTCTCCTAGCTCAGAATCTAGAGAGCCCTTACCGTGGAGGCTGAGAGGAAAGTCTGCAAGTCCTCCTTCCGCCTCCTGGCTAGTTCCAGACTCTTGGAAAACCTTTCTTGTGGTTATGCCCCCCAGTCCCTCCAGCCCCTCAAATAAGCCAGACTTGAAGACCCCTGCAGCCTCCGTCTCCCAGGCCTGGGTTCTGCCCTTCCTTCCTGGTTTAGGGTGGTGGATTGTTTGGGGAAGGACATCCCCAGAGCCAGACAGGTTAGAGTTCCTTCCTTATAGCAGAGTAGGGAAGGTAGAGCTGAGGTGGGGAGTAAGGGGGCAGGAAAAGGTGGCCGGGCTGTGGTTGTCATGTGGCTCAGATGAGAGCCTGACTCTGCAAAATGAGCCTCTTTGAGCTCCTTAACCACTCTCCTGTCTACTGCAATGGCATCCAGGCCCAGCATACCATGTTCAGAGTGGAATCTGTTGAATAAGCAACACTCTACCCTTTCATCCTCTCCCCAACCTCCCAATATTCCCAGCATAGTATCCTCAAGAAAACCAGGCCAGGCAGTAAGAAAGAGAAGCTGTGGCATGCCTAGCTTCCTGGTCTTGGAATTTGGGCCTGGGGTGTCATCCAGTGACAGTCTGGTGAGAAAATCAGTCCTTCTCTGCACCACCATCTGGCCCTTCTCAGAGCATAGAGCCTGTTTCCTGATTCCAAAGGCTCAGTCCCTCAGGGAGGCCCTCTCCTCTCCAGACTGACCTCAGCCCTGGACCTGACCCCCCTAGAATGGCAGCTCCTTGGTTGGGGGAGTTGAGGGTGCAGACATAGAATGCCCCTGTGGAGTGCCCAGGCAGTGGATCCTTGAGTGGGGCTGACAGGCGTTCCCTGCTCCTAGAAAGCCCTGTTTGTGCAGTTTGCTGAGGTGTTCCCGTTGAAGATGTTCGGCTACCAGCCAGATCCCATGAGATACCAAGGGGCTGTGGGCTTCCTGCAACTGCTGGCTGGGCTGCTGCTGGTCCTGGGCCCATCGATGCTGCAAGAGGTCAGTAACTTGCTTTTGACCCTGCTCATGATGGGTAAGGGGGTGCAACCACGCTGGGGAAATGGGGGCTTCTGGCAGAGGGTAATAGAAGATTTGGCTGTTCCCGTTCCTGATGCCTCCTTTCCTTTTTTTCTGGAACCAGGAGCACTCCCTGCTTTTCTGTAGTTTCCATGGTCTTCAGACTAGGACAGGTGCTTTTTAAACTTCATATACTATAACATGGTTCTATGTCAGACATACTTCCTATGTCTGATTCGACTGGCTGCAGGGTGTCCCCACGGTAAGGACGTATTGTAACTTAAAAGCCCCTACCCCTCTCTCCCCAGCCCTACCCTTGAGACGGGTTGGAGTAGCAGCTGCCCGTGGAGTTATGTGTCTGGCAGGTGGGAACAGAGAGCAAGGAAGCTGGGCGCCCTGAACAGAAAGGCAGAGAATTTCCCTGTGACAGGCAGTCCTAGAGGAGCCCCTCCTAGCAGCTCTGCCCACAGGAACTGCTGATGTACAAAGACAGCTGCTGCTTCGAAGGTCAGACGGCTTCGGCTTCTTCTGTATCCCCTGGCCTGTGTCACCATTGCTGCCACCCCTCCCCCAGGCTTTCCATCTCTGGAGCTTCCCTCATCGTCAGATCTTTCCCATAACTCCACCACCAACCCCTGGGCCGCCGCCTCTCCAGTAGGGTTAAGGAAGAAGGATGACAAGTTCCAAAATGTCCATCTACCCACCTCCCTGTCCTATTTGCAGGATTGTTCCTATTTCTTTCTCACCCTCTGAGAGTGGCTACATTAGTTCAAGGGGCCTCTGAGTCTTGGTTCTGTTCTCTTTAGGCTGCTCTGTGTGTGTGTGTCTGTGTGTGTGTGTGTGTGTGTGTGTGTGTGTGTGGTGGGGAGGTGTTGAAGGGGAGGGCTTGAGCTGGAGTGGGTCAGGGAGCCTCAGGGACCTCTTTCCATTCCAGGGGCTATCTTCACCTTGGCGTCTCTGAAAGAGTCACCCAACACCTACATCCCAGCTGTCCTCTGCCTGGGGCTCCTGCTGCTGCTGGATATCTGCCAGCTCTGAGGCCAAACTGAGGAGGTGGTCAGACCCACCAGGGAGAAGACTCTTCCAAGTGCACTCAGGGAATCCCGGGAGTCGAGGGCCTCTTGCCTCTTCATGCCATGCCACGGTCACGGCAGGAACATGGTGGAACACACAGTCTACCACCTTGTTACCAGTACCTCCAGCGTTGGCCAGTGTTGAAGGAGACATCTTATCTTCCTGACCCTGCTTTCTGTCTTGGACAGGTACTGCTCTGTTTCGAGGGCTGCATGTTAAACATACTAACATTCCTCATGTCATGTGAAAATAGAAAATAAACAGAAAAGCGATTTAAATCACCCCATATTTTAATGCACCAAAATAACTATTAATTCCTTTTAATAACTGTACTGCTCAACTTTTTGTATGCCTTTATACTGATATTTTTTAATGAAAATGAGACAATATAAATTATTACCTGCTTTTTATTTATTTTTTTAAAAGATTTTATTTATTTATTTGACAGAGAGAGAGACAGCCAGTGAGAGAGGGAACACAAGCAGGGGGAGTGGGAGAGGAAGAAGCAGGCTCCCAGCAGACAAGCCTGATGTGGGGCTTGATCCCAGGACTCTGGGATCACACCCTGAGCCGAAGGTAGATGCTTAACAACTGAGCCACCCAGGCGCCCCTATTACCTGCTTTTTTTTTTTTTTTTAAAGATTTTATTTATTTATTCGACAGAGATAGAGACAGCCAGCGAGAGAGGGAACATAAGCAGGGGGAGTGGGAGAGGAAGAAGCAGGCTCATAGAGGAAGAGCCTGATGTGGGGCTCGATCCCATAACGCCGGGATCACACCCTGAGCCGAAGGCAGACGCTTAACCGCTGTGCCACCCAGGCGCCCCTATGACCTGCTTTTTAAAACCTACATACTGTAGTACCATTCTGTGTCTGTTTTCCCTCCTCGATGTTACTGGCTGTATGGTATTCCGCTGTAAGGATGTACTGTAGTGTGTTTATTCAGGCCCCCCCAGGAACATTCAGATTGCACCCAGTGTCTTGCTGTTGTACACTTCACAGCAAATCCCCTTTGCATACTTACTGTCTTTCTCTAGAAGTGAGGAGAGAGGGTGGGAGGGGCAGAGGGAGAGGGAGAAAGAGAATCTTAAGCAGGCTCCATCCCCAGTGCGGCCCAACATGGGGCTCGATCTCACCACCCTGAGATCACGGCCCTGAGATCACCTGAACTGAAATCAAGAGTCAGATGTGGGACGTCTGGGTGGCTCAGTCCATGAAGTGTCTGCCTTCAGCTCAGGTCATGATTCCAGGGTCCTGGGATCGAGTCCTGCATCGGGCTCCCTTCTCCCTCTGCCTCCTGTTCCCCCTGCTTGTGCTCTCTCTCTCTGACAAATAAATAAAATCTTTAAAAAAAAAAAAGTTGGACGCTCAACGGATTGAGGCACCCAGGCACCCCTAGATTGCCCCCCGTTTTTTTGCTATGGCAAACATAGTAAATCACCTTTGTGTACTTACTGTCTCCCTAGAAGTGAGGGTGCTGCTTCAAAAGGCACTTGCATTTTTAAAATTTTTATAATACTTAAAATTTACACATTGAATAGGGCAGAGTCTGAGTACGTGCTTCTGCCTGAGTTCTTCCAAGCCACATGGGCTATTCCTTCCTTTTCTTTTACCTTGTGCACTTTAGGCGTGCAGAGCTAACAGAAATGGGCACGGGGTCATCCTTTTACAGGCTCTGAAACTGCCAGCCTTGGGTGGGGAGGTAGGGCACTCAGTTTCATGCTTCCTGGGTGCAGAGGACAGCCACCTCCAAGGGCTGCTGCGTGGTAGAGCAGTGCTGGAAGCCTGGGATGAAACCCAGAGGTCCTAGGCAGTCAGAACCTGGGCGTGTGTGTGTGTGTGTGTGTGTGCGAATTATTGAGGGACAGTGACCGTGTTAGAGTCCCTCTTATCAGACCACCAACTATCTTCACCTCAGTGGGGGCCTTTTGGAAAGCGATATGCCTCCCATAATGGAAGATAGGAAAAGAGTTTGTTGATTTATGCAAGTACTCTAGCCACCTGCCTCCGGATTGCTGGGGGGGTGGTGGGTAGGGACAATGGCTTTTGGGAGCCTGCAGGAGTGAAAGCAGTCTGAGCACGTCAGTCCATTTCATCTGCACTACAGAATGGTAATTTCTGCTCTGATGCGGACGAACTGGGAACCTCAGGCAAGCTGGCACCCTTAGGTCTTTTCTTGTGTCTGGAAGCACAGTGACACAATCTAGAGTAAGTGTGTGGATGCGTATATATACACACACTGGCACATCTGCGGTGGTGCATAAACACAGTCGTATATGTGAAGTACATAGAAAAACTGTAGCAGTGTACATTCACTACACAGTGCCAAAATAATCAGGAAGCCTCTTCTTTCACAGAGGTCCGGAGATAACATACCTTCAGTTTCCAGGTTGGGTCATTTGGCTGCTTTGCAATGACATCAAAGACTGACGATCTCTCCACTTTCTGCTCTGCTTCTTTCAATGTATTGGCTCCTGCCCTTGGCGTTGCAAAATAGTTGCAGCAGCTCTGGACAGCACATTTGCCCGTAACATCCAGAAGTGATAAGAGAGAGGAAAGCTCTCTTTGAAGACCCCCAGGTTTCCCCTCACATCCCACTGGCCGGAATTATGTCCCATTTCTATTCCTGGACCCACCATTGGCAAGGAGAGTGGAATTCCCACAATAGACTTAAACTAGTTAAGGTTTGTGCACCCGGTCAGCAAAGAAGGTAGATGATGATTCCTGCTACTTACTAGCTTATTTGCAAAATATGGATAATAAAAGTAAATACTTCACAGAGTTGCTGGGAGGACTTAGTGAGCTAAAATGCTTACAGTCCTGCCTGCCACATAATAAGTGCTCAGCAAATGCTATTATTAAATAGCATTTGTTATTAAATAGCAGTCTGTGCTACAGATGAGAAAATGCATTCAGAAGGCTTAAGTGCCTACCTGTCAGATCTGAGACTAGAATTAAGGCCTGATTGACTCCAGAACCCACACTTTCCACCGCACCAGCTGCCGAAGTCACAAGTGGGCAGGAATGACACCCCGGCTCTCTTCAACAGGGTAAATGGGATGATCTGGACAATGTGATTAAATCTGCCTTGATTTCCAAAATTGTCCCTCTGCGTGAAAATTTTGAAGCTCGAGAAAGTAGAACGTGGAGCCCCGGGATCTGGGCCTCTTACCCTCTCCGCTCCTTCCAGGATGCGACACCAGCCTGTCTCCGGCCAGGACTTGGAGTAAAACCTCGCACAGCTGGCATGAGATCGAGGGCCCCCGTTTACCCCAGTTTGGCCCGTAAGCTGATTAGCTTGGCTGGAGGGCCCGCCCCGCAGCTGTGGCGAAGGCAGAGAGCTGGAGGAGTGGGCTGGCCCGCTGGCGCCGAGCAGTTGTGATTGACAGCAGCAGCAGGACCCTGAGCTCCGGCAGTGCTTCCTCAGCCCAGGGAGAAGCCGAGCCTCAGGAAATGTGCCCCCCAAACCCTGGGCCTTGCTCAGGTCAGCGCAGTGACATTCAGCCGCAAGGCCTTCCCTATGCCTTTCTCTCCTCCTCCCTGTGTCCCCTTGCCCTCAAAGACACTCCCTTCCCTTGGGGCCCTGGCTGTACCCCACAAACCCAGCTCGGCGCTGCTACAGGTGGGCCCCAGCCCCTCCAGCTGTTGGGCCCATTCTTCACATGGTGTCCTGGGATTAGTCGGCTGATGGGAGGGTCTGAGATGTGAGGGTGGGAGTGGATTCTGCTCGGTCTCAGCTCCTTAAAGCCAGGCCCCCAGAGCCCCAGAGATTGCTGCAGCAGCCAGAACGGCACGAGGTAAGAGAGGAATGATCCGGTGGGATGGCAGGGAGAGGTTCAGGGTGACCAGCTGGGGGCCAGAGCCACGGCGGACGGGGCCGACAGGGAGGGGGAGAAGAGAATACACTCGGGGTCCCAGAAAGGACTGCAGCCTCAGAGGTTCAAGGGCAGAGGTAAGAATTTTGGCATTGGAGGAACTGAGTTTTGGGACACCCTAGGAGGGTGACGATGCCAAAAATAGGAACGGGACACTGGCTTGTGCACTTACCCCCCTCAGGGAAAGAAGAGGAACACGCCCAGATGTCTCTGTGTTGTTTTGTTTGCTCCGGGTGCCTGTGTGGGTGGTATACACATTCATCTGCTTGCTGCCTGGAAGGGAAGGGAGCTAATGGTTATGAAGTGTCTCCCCAGTGTCAGCCACCACACTCAGAGTTTTACTTATGTTTCCTCATAACCCTCCCAACAACACTGTGAGGTAGGTATTTTAATCTCCGTTTTACAGCAGAGAAGCCTGGCTCAGTGAGGCGGAGTAATTCGCCCAAGGTCACATGGCAAATAAATGTGTGTATCTAGAATCTGCCTGATTCCTGGGCCTGTGCTCTTTTCTGCTTTGCTGTCCAAAGTTTTGATTCAGACCCAGGACTTCTTTGTGGTCAGATCCGGGTGCAGGGGAAGGAAACAGGCTGGAAAGCCCGAGAGTTGTGAGACGTTTTCAGCCCTGCCCTGGGGGCTCCAGGCAAGCCCCAGGAGAGGACCTGCACTACCCAAGTCCAAGGTCACTATGCAGGGGCCTGTCCTCAGGGTCACTGCATCATAAGCCTGTTCCTTCATCCACGGTTCATGGAAGAGGGAGGATTGGGTTTTTTTCTGGGAAGGACTCCCTATTCCAGTCTGGTTTCTCCAGAACTCTCTGTTGGCTCAGCCTTGCTGGAGCTTACTGCACATGCCTGTAACTCCACATTATCTGAACCGTACTCCATCTGTGAGGGGCGCTTCCACCCTCTCAGTCACCAAGGTTGGGAATTTCCAAGCTATCTGGCACTCTTGCCCCTTCCTCATTTCCCCGCAGCTTGTCAGCAAGCCCATTCTACTTCAGATGACTCTGGGGTTCACCCCCAGGGGTGCCGCCCCGCGCCGTCCTCATCCTCTCCCACGTGGACTTCTTGCTGCTAGGATCTCCTCCCAGCAAGGGCTGAGGAACAGGAGGCTGGGGCTGGGCGAAGCTGGCGTGGAGGGCTGTTTCTGTGGCTAACCTCCGCAGTGACCTCTCTTCCTCTCCCTAGTCCAAGGTCGGAGATGAACGGCAGTGTTGGGGACCCGGGCGTCCGCGGCTGCAGCCCCTGGGACGACCCTGCTCGCTTCATCGTGGTGCCCGCGGCCTACGCCTTGGCCCTGGGCCTGGGGCTGCCGGCCAACGTGGCGGCCCTGGCGGTGTTCGTCCGCAGCGGCCGGCGCCTGGGTCAGGCCCTGCGGCTCTACCTGCTCAACCTGGCCCTGGCTGACGTGCTCTTCACGCTCACGCTGCCGCTCTGGCTCACCTACTACCTGGGCCCGGCCCACTGGCCCTTCCCAGAGGCTGCCTGCCGCGCGGCCGGGGCCGCCTACTACGTGGCCACCTACGCGGCCGTGGCCTTCGCCGCGCTCATCAGCCTGTGCCGCTGCGGCTCGGTGCGCGGGCCCCCGCCCGGGCCGCCAGGCCGCCTGGCGCTGCGCCG
>NC_048219.1:12973224-12995519 GCF_002007445.2 Ailuropoda melanoleuca | reverse complement strand
TGGCCCGGCCCCCGCCGGGCCCGCACAGGCGCGCGGCCAGGACCATGGTGTTGGGGCTGCTGCTGGTCTTCGCCCTCTGCCTGGCGCCCTACCACCTGCTGCTGGCGCCCTGGGTGGCCGGGCGGGAGGGCGCCACGGGCGGCGACGGCGGCGGCTGCCGCGCCGCCTCCACGCTCGACGTCCTGCACACCCTCAGCCTGGCGCTGCTGAGCCTCAACAGCTGCTTGGACCCGCTCATCTACTGCTTCTCGGTGCGCCGCTTCCGCCAGGACTGCTGGGCGCTGGGCTGTCGCCCTGGGCTGGGGGCGTCCGGCGAGCGCGCGGCCTCCTTGGCCTCTTCGTCTTGAGGCCCTGGCCTCCCCCGCCTGCGGCACCCCTGCCACCCTGGCAGCGTGGCATACGGGGTGGAGGAAGCCCTCAAAAGGACCTAGATTCTGATCCTGACGCAACCACAGGCTAGCCGCCTCGCTCTAGAGTTCCAGGCTTGCCGATGACAAGGGGCCACAACAGTCCTTGCCGCCCCAATGTCCCCTGGATGTTGGCATCTTTTGGATACAGATAATATGCCATGACCTGGCTCCTGCGTCCCTCTCAGCATCTTCTCATCTCCATCCCTTCATCCTCTACCACCTCTGCCCCTCTCCGTGCATTTAGTCACTTTCTCAGTCCCTGAAACAGACCAGTTTCCTTCCCACCGGGGCCTTTGCACCTGACTTTGCCAGGAATGATGTCCCTCTCTCTCCAAGAAGTTATTTCCTCTTCATCCTCACTTCGTTAGAAGTAACTGTTTATAGGGAAGCCCTTCTCGACCAGCAACACGCATGCGAGCACACAAACGATTGGGTTAGGTCTGATTGTTCCTTCATAGCTATTTTCACAATTGTAATCAAGCAGTTAAGTGGGTGATTCTTTTTTTTCTTCTATCTTGCCAGAATGTATTGATGTTGATCCATAAGAAGGTGCCATTTCTGTAGATCCAAAAAGGCTGAATATTGGCAATTGCATTTTCATCCAATTCAACTTAATAAATTCTGTGTTTGCCTTATTCACGGCTGTATCCCCTGTGCTTGCTGCTGTGTCTTGCGCACCCTAAGACCTCAGTATGTGAGGTGCATGAACGAAACCTGGACATCATTAGCTTAAAATGCTCAAGGACTCACTCAGGCATTCCAGACTGATAGATTTTCCTCAAGTTTTTCTGGGATTCTCCAAGCTCGTATTACCTGGATTCATTCTTGACTCAGTCTTGATGATTGCTTCCCTTTTCTGTTGCTGGATACCCGCGATTCTGCCATCACCACCACTGTGCCAAGAGTCCTGTGCCAAGACTTGGTGGTAACCAAGCTGGAGATCTGTCCTGCTATTAGCTGGGACAAGGATCGGCCAGAATCGCTGCCTTCTACTTCAGCTGAGCTGGGACTCTGTCAATGCGTGCAAATCCCTGCCAGGGTCACTGGCCACCAGGGCTTTCCCTTCGGGTGCCTTGACAACTCAACAATTGGCTTCGGTTGGCTTCCGTCGCCTCAGCCATGTTACTGGAGGCCCCACAGCAGGACTGCTTGGCTCTCAAGGGTTAGAACTTATGAGTGAGAGCAGCGTGTTCGTGCTGCCAAGTCGGTTGAGTCAGGAAGGGCCCCCCAACGAGCCACTGAGTCTTATTTCTGATTTTGCCTTCTAATGAAAACATTTGATAAATTCCTTCTTTTCTTTTCGATAAGTTACCTTTCATTGGTCCCTTATTCCTTCTTTACATTTTTTTCTTTTTTGCATTTTAAAAGTAATTCATGTTTGAAAATAAATTCAAGGCATAGAGAAAAATGTGAACTAGAAAGTAAAGGGCCCCTAGTGGTAGCCATTGTTCATTTTTTCTTGTGTGGATCTTTCTAGATGTTTTCTATTCCATTTCTATTCCAACTATATATGTATAGTTAGTAGTCTTCACAAACCCACAAATGGAATAGGATTATAAGACTCTTCTGCAAGTCTCTTCCCTCATTTAATAACTTTGTACATCTCTTTATATCTTTTTATACTAATTATACCTTGTACATCTACCTCATTCTTTTTGATAGATGCAGAGTATTTATTTTACTCAATTGGTTCACTGTTGAAGGGCGTTTGTTTTCATTGTTTTCTGCCATAAATGATGCAATGAGTGTCCTTGTCCACGAATCTTTGCACACTTATAAATCTGTAGAATAAATTCCTGGCAATGAAATTGCTGTGTCAAGGAGTATGTGTGTGTACTTAAATTATTTAATTACATTATCTAATTACCACCAAAAATGCCGTGCAGTTACACACCCATCAACAGTATGTAATGGTCCCTGTTTTCCCACACCCTTACTGGGACCAAGTATTGTCACCTGCCCTCTCTGGAATCTGGACTCCTGTCTGCATTACAACTAGGAGCATGGCTGCTTTTTTCTCTTTTTCCTAGAAGGCTGCTCAGTCTCCTCCATATTTATTTGAAACCTGGTAAGGCTGGGAGTACAAAGGAAAGGGTGTCACCTAAGACCTCACACCAGCCAAATCTTAGCCTATCTTGCTTTTTGGAGGAATTAAACAGAAGCACAAATGAGACCCCAAAAGCACAGTGGCAGGTCCATAATTGTTAGAGAGATCTCCTTCTTTAGGGATTAGGTTGGTTCATCCCATGCAATGGGGGCCAGCATCTCAGGCCAAGGCCAGGAGGCAGCCTTGGCCCACATCATGAATTCACTTTGCTCTGGTGGGTTGAATGGCTCAGCCTTGGGGTCCATGCAAGGCTGGGTCTCTGAGAAATGATCTGGTGTCCCACATTAGGACCAGCTGAATCTCCTAAGCCTGAATTTGATTCTGTCCAAATAAAAAAATGATTCCCTATGGCCTTATCCATCCCTGTGGTCTTGTACTATCTTGCTTTTAATGTGACTTTTCCCTTAGTAATCAGTTTCCTTTGGGAAATGTCTAACTTAGTCTTCTGTGTCTGACCTGGGGAAAAATAACTTGAGACTTGGTTGCCTCTGGGAGGTCAGATCTGATGGAAAGAAAGCCTCTGTCTGGAGTTACAATGTGTGGGAATCATCTTCTTTCCTTCCTGTCGACTCAGGAAAGTGGAACCTGGGGTGAGGACCCAGAGGCAAAGAGCTGGAGGGATGAAGGAGAACAGAATCCTTTGGATTCTTGATCCCCTTACTTATTCCAAACCTTGAAGAATTTGACCCAAGAACCTCCCTCAACCCAGGATGGAGAAGAAGGGAGCCCAGGTTGGTTGGTCCTTGATTAGATGCCGGATATCTCCTTTCTCCAGGATCTGGGGAAAACTCATCTGCCAGTTGTTTTCAACAGCTATCAATTAGTATACCCTAGACTCCCCCTACTTCTTGTAGAGCCAGGAATGCCCAATCCCTGGCCCTACCCACCTAGGCCCTTTGGCTGCGGGGCTCTGAACATGGTGCTAAAAAGCTGCTGCCGACACAGAAAGAACCAATCTCCCCTTCTCTACTGGCCCCACTCCCTCCCTCAGCTTAATCACAGTCCAGATCTCTGAACCCAGCCCAACCCCACTCCTGTCCTTGGCCAGGGCTGGTCCAGGTTCTTAACTCTGCACACACCTGCCTGGGCTCCTTGATCAGCTCTGCAGCCTCCGTGACCTTACCTGTTTCCACCTGAGTCTCCACTGCTAGCCCAGGTACCACCTGCTCCTTTGGCCTCTGTAGGGAAGCCTGTTAGGTTTTACCTTAATTTCTCTCTCCGTCTTCAGGCCTCAGGGTGCTCTCTCTGAAGCTGATGTTTTTTCCCTGACATCTATTTCCCTTTCCTCTAGCCCTCGAAGGATAGTGTTTTTTGCCCTGTGGTGGCAGCTGAAACCACTTCCTTGGACTTACTCCATCTTCAGGAACGACAACTCCTTTCCCAGAACAATCACGTGTAGGGTTCTCCCAGGCCTGCCTTTCTGGCTGTTGATGTGGCACATGGCCACCGCCTGGGCCTAATAGTGACACATTGACATAAAATCATGCTTTATCACCCCTAATTCTCAGTGAGCACTAGTCTTGTTCTGAAATGTACTTGTGGTTGGGGTGTTGGGTTCACATTGGCCCTTGGCATTGGTGGAGTGCTGGGCCAAAGTACAAATAGAGGCTCACATACTGTTACATCTAAATATTTAAAAGTTATAAATTAGGTAATCTCTACACCCAATGTGAGGCTCAAACTTACAACCCTGAGATCAGGAGTCGCATGCTCTTCTGACTGAGCTAACACATTGTTAAATAAAATGTGTTCCATTCTCCCACTTAGACAAATATACCTTCATAGTGACAGGATAGAAAACTATGTGTAAAGTTGTAGTTTTTAAGGACTGAAAGCCAGCAAATTATCAAAAATGATTGAATTAAATTCAACATGCTATGTTTAAACATTGTATTTGAATCTTGTATAAGACATTGTTGTCCTATAAAATATAAAATATTTTGATTTAATTTCCTAGTTGGAGTTCTTTCAGCTTTTTGGATCAATGACTTTGTAGTGTTCATCATATTGGGACAAGCTTTGGCCATTGTTTCTTAAAATCATTTTGTGTACTTTTCCCCTATTTTTCTGGGATTCCGACTACACATATATTTAACCACTTGAAATTGTTCTATTGAGTCTGTTTATTTTTACCCATCTCTTCCCCCCTCTCTGTTTTTTGTTTTGAATAGTTATTGTGTGTCTTCAACTTCACTGATCTTTTTTTTTTTTTAAGATTTTATTTATCCAACAGAGAGAGAGACAGCCAGCGAGAGAGGGAACACAAGCAGGGGGAGTGGGAGAGGAAGAAGCAGGCTCCCAGCGGAGGAGCCTGATGTGGGGCTCAATCCCATAACGCCGGGATCACGCCTTGAGCCGAAGGCAGACGCTTAACGACTGCGCCACCCAGGCGCCCCTTCACTGATCTTTTTTATCCAGTGTCTAACTTGCTATTAATCCCATCCTTTTTTACATTATATTTTTCATGTCTAGAAATTCCATTTGATTATTTAAAAATCTTTAATTTCTTTTCTCATTATGTTCATATTTTCTTCCAAATTACTGAGTATATTTAACATAAATATGACAGTTATTTAAAGTCCTTGTTTGCTAATTCTATCATCTTATTTCTGACCTTTGTTTCTTTTTCCCAATTTTTTCTTTTTTTTTTTTTAAAGATTTTATTTATTTATTTGACAGAGAGAGAGAGCACAAGCAGGAGGAGTGGCAGGCAGAGGGAGAAGGAGAAACAGGGAACCTGATACGGGCTCAATCCCAGGACCCTGGGATCCTGACCTGAGCTGAAGGCAGACGCTTAACTGACTGAGCCACTGAGGTGCCCCTAATTTTTTTCTTTTGATTATAGGTCACATTTTCCTGCTTCTTGTCATGTCTCCTATTTTTGGATTGGATTTGGGCATTGTGAATGTTATGCTATTGAGTGTTTGTGTCTTCCTCTAAAAACTTTGGATTTTGTTTTATAAGGTAGCTATGTTACTTTCAGATTATATTGATCCTTTTGAGTCCTATATTTAAGTTTTATCAGGGCTAGTTTGGAGTAGCCTTTACTCTAGGGATAATTTAGCCATACTACCAATGCGCGATCCTCCTGAGATTTAGTAAATGCCATGAGTGTTCAATGAGGACTCTCCACTCTGGTTTGTCAGAGCTCAAATATTCTCCCAACCTTGTGGAGCTCTGATGATTTTCAGCTTGCCAACTACTTATGTGTTCTTTGCCCTGTCTTCTGGTGTTCACATTTGTGTGCATGGCTTGGATGTCAGCATAAACTGAAGGACACCCTAAGCAGACTTCGAGAGCTCTTTTCCTGCAGAGTTCCTCTTATTTGTAACTTTGCTCTGCTCATTGCAGCTACCTCAGGCTCCATGAATCCCAATTTCTGTTCTCTTCAACTAAACAAGACTTCCACACTCTGCTTGGGATCTTCTACTCGGCACTATGGTCCAGAGTGTATCTTCAGAGAGATAGCTGATGAATTTGTAGGGCTCACTATGCTTGTTTTCCTCTTCTCAGATTCATAGTTCTGCACTGTTTGCTAACGTGTGAAAGAGTGATAACTCTTTTTTTAAAAGATTTATTGATTTATTTCAGAGAGAGAAAGAGTGTGAGTGGGGAGAGGGGTAAAGGGAGAGGGAGAAAATCTCAAGCAGACTCCCCACTGAGCATGGGGTCCCATGTGGGACTCAATCCTAGGACCATGAGATCATGACCTGAGCCAAAACCAAGAGTCCGGTGCTTAACTGATGGAGCCACCCAGGCACCTCAGTAATTCTTTTTTTTAATTTTTATTTGAATTGAGTTGACATACAATATTACGTTAGTTTCAGGTGTACAACGTAGTGATTCGACAAGTCTATGTGTTATACTCTGCTCACAAATGTAGCTACCATCTGTCACCATACAACCCTATTATAGCATCATTGACTATATTCCCTACGTTGTGCCTTTTTCCCCCATGACTTGTCCATTCCATAGCTGGAAGCCAGTGTCTCCCGCTCCTCTTCACCCATTTTTGCTCATCCCCCACCTCCTTCCCTCTGGTAACCATCAGCTTGTTCTCTGTATTTTTAGATTTGATTGTACTTTTAGTTTGTTTATTCATTTGTTGTTTTTTCTTTAGATTCCAAATATGTGTGAAATCATATGGTATTTGTCTTTCTCAGTCTGACTTATTTCACTTAGCATAATACCCGCTAGGTTCACCCATGTTGTTGCAAATGGCATGATCTCATCCTTTTTCATGGCTGCGTGAAAGATGGTAATTTGACTTCATTATAATTACAAACTTCTCTTCAACAAATGACAATTAAGAAAGTGTGAAGACAAACCACAGACTTGTAGCGAGTATTTGCAATACATAATTTGGAAAAAGCACTCTTCACGAGTATATAATGAATCCCTTCAAATCAATAATTTTTTAAAAAAAGACTGACAACTCAAGTTTTAAAAAGACGAAAATCTCATGGGGCGCCTGGGTGGCACAGCGGTTAAGCGTCTGCCTTCGGCTCAGGGCGTGATCCCGGCGTTATGGGATGGAGCCCCGTCAGGCTCCTCTGCTATGAAGCCTGCTTCTTCCTCTCCCACTCCCCCTGCTTGTGTTCCCTGTCTCGCTGGCTGTCTCTATCTCTGTCAAATAAATAAAAAATAAAATCTTAAAAAAAAAATAAAAATAAAAAAATAAAAAGATGAAAATCTCGAACAGGCTGTTCACAAAAGAGGCTATCCAAATGGCTAATAAACATTTGTAAAAGTGGTTGACATCGTTATCTTTCAGGTGAAGTCAAATTAAGACTACAATGAGATACCATCTCATACTTACACAATTTTAGAATGGCTAAAATTAAAAAAAACTGACAAGTTCAAGTTGTTGAAGATGTAGAGAAACTAGAAGTCTTATACATTTCTCATTGGGAGCATAACTTTATATAAACATTTAGAAAACTGTTTGGCAGCATATACTAAAGCTAAACAAACATGTGCTGCGTGATTATACAACTCAGCTCCTGGGTATATGCCCAACAGAGATGAGTGCATATGTCCACTAAAAGATGTACACATAGTACATTCAGAGCAGCACTTTGCATTATAGTCCCAATTGGAAGCAAACCAAATGTTAATCAAGAGTAGAATAAATTATGATATAGTTATATCTGGGATATTAAATAACAATGAAAAAGATTTAACTGCATGCAATAACACGGATGAATCTTATAGTTATAAAGTTGGGCAAAAGAGCCAGATGCAAAAAATTACAGTCTGTATGATTCTAATTTTACATAAAGCACAGGCAAAGCTGACTATTTTTAATCAGATTATTTGTTTTTTGGTGTTGAGTTGCAGAAGTTCTTTATATATTTTGAATATTAACCCGTTATCAAATATGTCACTTGCAAATATCTTCAGTATTATTCAGTATCACCCATTCAATAGGTTGTCTTTTTGTTTTGTTGATTTTTTCCTTTGCTGTGCAGAAGCTTTTCACTTTGTGATAATTATTTTTGATAATTATTATTTCCCTTTTCTTGGAGTTCCCAATATCTATAATACAAGCTTGAGGATTCTGAGAAGATGGCAGAGAAAGAATCACCAGGAATCTGTCTCCCCTCTGAGAGGACAATTGCACTGGCAAAATCTGTCTGATGTAACTGTTTTGGAACTCTGGAGTCTATTGAAGGCTTGCAACTTCTGGGGAAAACTTAGGATGGTAAATTATGGTTAATTTTGGTCACTTTCAGCTCTTAGTACAATAGCACCAACCCCTACCCCTCAGCTACATGGCAGACAGCTGTGCACATGTTCCTGGAGCAAGTTGCACACAGTACATGGGAGATAAGGTGTGCAACAATGATCCTGTCACCCAAATATATGGGATCTGTGCTTTGATCACTAATTGTTGCTTCTGCTCAAAGAGGTGCAGACAAAGAAGAAATGGGCAACTATTGTTGTCGCACCTGCCCCTGCCCCCTTCCTCCCTACCCTTGTTGAAAACACATCTTCTCTGCTGAAGTGGTTTGCAGGGGATTTAAAGGGCCAGAGTCCCTTTTTCCTCCTTCACTTTTTGCTTTTCCCTTTTTGGGAGCCAGACACTAAAGATTAGAACATTCAAAAGCAACTGCATATACAGAGAAAATTAGAAAGTGAGCACACTTGCCCAGGGAAAGGCTCAGTAAAAACCTAAGAAGACATTACGCTTACACCTCATTCTGATCCTCAGCACTGAGACAGCCTAAAACAAACAAACAAACAAATAAATGAACAAAACCCACAGTAAACAAAACCAATAATAAAACCCAGCAAACCCTGGGACGAGGGGAACCTGATTTCCTGAGTTACCACAATATTAGATTCAAATTTCCTGTGTGCAACAAAAAGTGCCAAAGCATACAAAGAAACAGCAAAGCGTAGCCCATTCAAAGAAAGAAATAAGCCACCACAAACTGTCCCTGAAAAACACCTAATGGCAGATCTACTAAACAAAGACTTTAAAACACCAGTCTCAAAGATGCTCAAAGAACTAAAGAAATATGTGGGGAATGTGAAGAAAATGATGTATGAACAAATGAAATATCAACAAAGAGATAGAAGTCCTAAAAGAAACCCAAAAGAAATTCTGGAGATGAAAAGTAGACTAACTGAAATGAACAATCCACTACAGGGATACAACGGAAGATGCGAGAAGCAGAAAAAAGAACGAAAAATTTGAGGATAGGATGGTGGAAATTATTGAGGCTGAGAAACAGAGTAAAGAGATGAAAGAAAAGTGAACAGAATTTCAGGGATCTGTGGGATATAATCAGGAGGACCAACATATGCATCCTGGGAGTCCTAGAAGGAGGAGAGAGAGAGAGAAAGGGGCAGAGAAAGTATTTGAAGAAATAATGGCTGAAAAATTCCCAAATTTGATGAAAGACATGAATATAATATCCAGGAAGTTCAATGAATCCAAGTAAAATGAATCCATGTAAAATGAATTCAAGGAGACCCACACCAAGGCACATTATAATCAAACATTCAAAAGACAATCTTGAAAGCAGTGAGAGAGATGTAAATCATCATATACAAAGAATTGTCAATAAGATTATCCGCAGATTTTGCAGAAAATTTGGAGGCTGTAAAGTGGCCCATAATATTCAAGGGCTAAAAGAAAAAAACCTGTCAATCAAGAATCCTATATTGGCAAAACTGTCTTTCAAGAATGAGGGAGAAATTAAGAGATTCTCAGATAAACAAAAGCTGAGGGTGTTGGTGGCCACTAGGCCTGTCCTGCAAGACAGGTGGAGTCCTGCAAGGTGAAATGAAAAGACACAGTAGACGGTAATTTATTTAAAGTTGTTTGAAGAAATAAAGATCCCAGAAAATATAAATACATAGGCAATTATAAGCCCTAGTATTATTGTTACAATGGTTTATAATTATATTTTTATTAATTTTCTACATAATTTAAAACACTAATACATTTATTTTTTAAAGATTTTTATTTATTTGAGAGAGAGAGAGAGCAGGGGGAGGGGCAAAGGGAGAGAGAATCTCAAGCAGACTCTGTACTGAGCATGGAGCCCCTATGTGGGGCTTGATCCCATGACACTGAGATCATGATCTGAGCCGAAACCAGGAGTTGGATGCTCAACTGACTGAGCCACCTGGGTGACCCAAAACGCTAATACATTTAAAGAAAAGAATTATTGATGTAAATCTTGTATTACTGTAACTTTGGTTTGTAACTCCAAATTTCATTTTTTACATAATTTAGGGTACTAATGCTTATTAGTTTATGTTTTGGGGCACATAATGTGTAAAAATACAATTTTGTGACATCAGCAACCAAAAGGGGTGGGGATAGAGCTGTAAAGGAGCAGTTTTTGTATGTTATTGAAGTTAAGCTGGTATAAATACAAATTAGAGTGTTAAAACTTTAGGATGTTAAATGTAATCCCCATGGTAACCACAAAGAAAATAGCTCTAGAATGTACACAAAAGGAAATGAAAAAGAAATCTAAATATTTCACTAAAAAAATCATCTAACGCAAAAGAACACAGTAATGCCGGAAATGAGGGACCAAAAAGCTAAAAGGCATGTAGAAAACAAATAGCACAGTGACATAAGTGAGACTCGTTAGCAGTCATTACTTTAAATGTAAAGAGATGAAACTCCAATCAAAAGACAGAGCTTGGTAGAATGGATAAAAACACATGACTCAATGATATAGCGTCTACAAGAGACTCAGTTGGGATCCAAAGGCACAAACAGTTTGAAAGTGAAAGGATGGGAAATGATTCCATGCGATGACAACCAAAATAGAGCAGGAATAGCTATACTAATATCAGATAACATATTATTTAAATAAAATAAGTTTGGGGCGCCTGGGTGGCTCAGTCGTTAAGCATTTGCCTTTGGCTCAGGGCGTGATCCCGGAGGCCTGGGATTGAGCCCCACATTGGGCTCCTTCGCTGGGAGCCTGCTTCTTCCTCTCCCACTCCCCCTGCTTGTGTTCCCTCTCTCACTGGCTGTCTCTCTCTCTCTCTCTGTCAAATAAATAAATAAATAAGTAAATAAATAATAAAATCTTAAAAAAAAATCAAATAAATTTGCAAGAGTCAAAGAAGGATAATAGATGTTAGTAAATGGTTTAATGTGGTAAGAAGATATAATGATTACAGGCATACCTCACTTTAGTGCACTTTGCTTTACTGCACTTCACAGATACTGTGATTTTACAGATTGAAGACTTGTGGTAACCTTGCACTGAGCAAGTCCATCGGTGATTTTTTCCCCAAGCCCAAACAATAGATAGCATTTTTTTTTAGCAATAAAATATTTTTTAAAAAGATTTATTTATTTATTTTAGAGAGAGAGTACGAGCAGGAAGGGGAGAGGGAGAGAGAATCTCAATCAAACTCTGCACTGAGTTTGGAGCCCAGTGTGGGGCTCGACCCCACAACCTTGAGATCATGGCCTGAGCTGAAATCAAGAGTCTGACACTTAACTGACTGAGCCACCCAGGCGCCACTAAATATAACTTTTATATGCACTGGGAAACCAAAAAATTCATTTGACTCACTTTATTGTGATATTTGCTGTATTGTGGTGGCCTGGAACCTTAGCTGCAATATCTCTGAGGTGTGCCTATAAAAACTTTTCACACATGGTGACAGATGATCAAAATATATGAAGCAGAATTGAAGGGAGAAATGGACAGTTCTACAGTAATAACTGGAGACTTCAATATCCCACTCTCAACAATGGATAGAGCAACCAGACTGGAGACAAGTAAGGAAATAGAAGGCTTAAACAACACAATACTCCAACTAGATCCAACAGACGTATACAGAGCACTCTACCCATCGACAGCATACACATTCTTCCCAAGTGCTCGTGGGACATTTTCCAGGACAGACCATATGTTAGGTCATACATTAAATTTCAATAGATTTTAAAAGCTAGATACCAAAAAACTCTCTCTCTGACCACCATGAGATAAGGTGGAAATTAAGAAAAAACTAAAACAAAAATTCTCAAAATTGTGGAAATTAAACAATACATTTTCCAAATAACCAATGGCTCAAAGAAGAAATCACAAGGGAAATTAGAAAATACTCAGAGTTGAGTGAAAACAAAAATGTAATATGTTGAAACTTATGAGACATAGCAAAAACAGTGCAAAGGGGAAAATTTATAGTTATAAATGCTTACATTAAAAACAGGAAGGGGGGCGCCTGGGTGGCACAGCAGTTAAGCATCTGCCTTCGGCTCAGGGCGTGATCCCGGCGTTATGGGATCGAGCCCCACATCAGGCTCCTCTGCTATGAGCCTGCTTCTTCCTCTCCCACTCCCCCTGCTTGTGTTCCCTCTCTTGCTGGCTGTCTCTATCTCTGTCAAATAAATAAATAAAATCTTAAAAAAAAAAAAAAGAAACAGGAAGGATCTCGGCGTGCCTAAGTGGCTTAGTCGGTTAAGCGTCCAACTCTTGGTTTCAGCTCAGGTCATGATCTTGTGGGTTGTGGGATAGAGCCCTGCATTGAGCTCCTCATTCAGTGGGGAGTCTGCTTGAAAGATACTTTTTTTTTGCCCCTCCCCCTGCTCATGCTCTCTCTCTCTCTGTCTCTCTCTAAAAATAAATAAATGAATCTTAAAAAAAAAGAACAGGAAGGATCTCAAATCAACAACATAACTTTACAACTTAAGGAACTAGAAAAAGAAGAATGAACTAAACCCAAAACAAGCAGAAGTAAGAAAACCATAAAGATTAAAGCAGGGATAAATGAAATAGAGAATAGAAAACAATAGAGAATATCAGTGAAATCAGAAGTTGGTTATTTGAAAAGGTTAACAAAAAAGACAAATCTCTAGCTATATGGACTAAGAAAAAAAGAGAAAAACTCAAATTACTAAAATCAGAAATGAAAATGGGGACATTACTGCTGATTCGACAGAGATAAAAAGGATCATGGGGGGGCGCCTGGGTGGCACAGCAGTTAAGCATCTGCCTTCGGCTCAGGGCATGATCCCGGTGTTATGGGATCGAGCCCCACATCAGGCTCCTCTGCTATGAGACTGCTTCTTCCTCTCCCATTCCCCCTGCTTGTGTTCCCTCTCTTGCTGGCTGTCTCTATCTCTGTCGAATAAATAAATAAAATCTTCAAAAAAAAAAAGGATCATAGGAGAGTACTATGAACAATTGCATGTCAAAAAATTGGGTAGCCTAGATGAAATGGACAAATTTCTAGAAACAGAAAACCTATCAAGACTACATCATGAAGAAATAGAAAAATCTGGATGTATCTATTATAGTAAGGAGATTGAATCAATAATCAAAAATCTCCCAATGAAGAAAAGTTCTGGACCTGATGGGTTCATTGAGGAATTCCACCAAAAATTACAGAATTAACATTATTCCTGCTCAAACACTTCCAAAAAATTTAAGAGAGAACACTTCTTAACTCATTCTATGAGTCTAGAATGACCTTGATACCAACCCAGACAAAGAAAATACAAGAAAAGAAAACTATAGGGGGGCCTGGGTGGCTCAGTCATTAAGCGTCTGCCTTCAGCTCAGGGTGTGATCCCGGTGTTCTGGGATCGAGCCCCATATCAGGCTCCTCCGCTGGGAGCCTGCTTCTTCCTCTCCCACTCCCCCTGCTTGTGTTCCCTCTCTCGCTGGCTGTCTTTCTCTCTGTCAAATAAATAAATAAATAAAATCTTAAAAAAAAAAAAGCTTAAAGGCATTGATCTGACCCCGGCCCATGTCTTTAAAACAAAACGAAACAAAACAATACAAAACAACAAACCAAACCAAAACAAAAACAAAAACAAAACAAAAAACCAAAAAACTATAGACCAATATCTCGTATGCAAAAATTCTCAACAAAATACTAGCAAACAGAATTCAGCACTGTATTAAAGGTTTATACACCATGACCAAGTGGGATTTATCCCTGAAATACAAGGATGGTTCAACATATGAAAATTGATCACTGTAATACTCAACATCAACACAATAAAGGGAAATATCCACATAATCATCTCAGTTGATGCATTTGACAAAATGCAACACCTTTTCATGATAAAAACACTCAACACACTAGGAATAGAAGGAAAAAACTTCAAGGTAATAAAAGCCATCATGAAAAAATCACAGCAAACATCATGCTCAATGACGGAATACCGAAAGCTTTTCCTCCAAGACCAGAAACGAGGCAAGGATGCCTAATTTCAGCAGTTCTATTCAGTATAGTACTGGAAGTCTTAGAGCAATTAGGTAAGAAAAAGAAATAGAAAGGTAACCCACAGAATGGGAGAAAATATTTGTAAATCATATATCTGATAAGGGATTAATATTCTGAATATAAATAGAACTCCTAAAACTTAACAACCGCAAAAAACAAGCTGATTCAAAAGTTAGGAAACGGGGGTGCCTGGGTGGCTCAGTTGGAAAAGTGTGCAACTCTTTGATCTTGTGGTGGGAGTTCAAGCCCCATGCCAGCTGTAGAGATTATTTAAATAAGTAAAATAATAATTAAAAAAAGAAAGTTAGGAAACGACTTGAATAAACATTTTTCCAAAGAACACATATGAATGGCTAATAAGCACATGCAAAAGATGTCCACATCACAAATTACTAGGGAAATGCAAATCAAAACTACGATGAGATGCCATCTCACACCCATTAGGATGACTACTATCAAAAAACGATAACAGCAACAAAAAATAACAAGTGTTGGCAAGGATGTGGTGAAATTGGAACCCTTGTATGCTGTCGATGGG
This sequence comes from Ailuropoda melanoleuca, assembly GCF_002007445.2. Classification (NCBI taxonomy): domain Eukaryota; kingdom Metazoa; phylum Chordata; class Mammalia; order Carnivora; family Ursidae; genus Ailuropoda; species Ailuropoda melanoleuca. Next base: position 12,980,740 of record NC_048219.1, on the reverse strand, counting down.
AATATAAAATGATACAGCTCTTGAAGAAGACAACATGGAGGCTTCTCAAAAAATTAAAAATAGAATTACCATATAATCCAGCAATTCTACTCCTGGCTTTATACTCAGAAGCACTGAAAGCAGGGTCTGGAAGAGGTAGTTGTACACTCATGTTCATGGAAGCATTATTCGCAATAGCTCAAATATGGGAGTGACCCATGTGTCCATCAACAGATGAAAGAGTAAACAAAATGTGGTATATACGTGTATTATACATATATAATAATGGAATATTATGCAGTCTCAAAAAGTAAGGAAATTCTGCAGTATGCTACAACATGAATAAAACTTGAGGACATTATGCAAAGTGAAAGAAGTCAGACACAAAAAGGCAAATACTGTGAGATTCTACTTAAATGAGGTACAATGAGTAGTCAAAATCCTAGAGACAGAAAGTGTAATGGTGGTTTCGAGGGTCATCGAGAAGGGCGAATAAGGACTTACTGTTTAATAGGTATAGAGTTTCAGTTTTACAAGATGGAAAGATTTATAGGGCTGGATAATGGTGAAGGTTGCCCAGCCAAGTGAATGTATTTAATATCACTGAATAGACACTAAAAAATGGTTAAGATGGTAAAATTTATATTATGTGTATTTTACTGTAAAAAAGGGAAAAAGTCTGTTGTTCAATGTGTCTCTCGTTCCTGTACAATCTAGTTGAACAGAGTAATGTTTACTTTTTGAAATTTTATATGTAATTTCTTCTCTCATGCTATTACCCATTATATTACTAATCTCATTTTGAACTCTATCTCAGAAGTGATTATTCATCTTGTCATTACTTTTTTTTTACCCATTGGACATGTTTGTCCATTCTATAATCAAATTTCAAAATTATCTCTACTATACCCAGAAGATACTTATTAAATTCTGGAAATGGGCTTTTGTTAGTAACATATCAAAATATAATATTATTATTTTAATAATATCATGCCAAAGTTATTTTTTTAAATAATAATATTTTTTATTATGTTAGTCACCGTACAGTACATCCCTAGTTTTTGATGTGAAGTTCCATGATTCATTACTTGCATATCTTTATCAACATTCATATTTGTTTAGTGCTATCAATTGTTGCTCCTTTTTTAGCCTTTTTTCAGACATCTTATTAGAAGTAATTTCAACAGTTCTAGATCCAGACTGACGGAGGCATCCATGTGTTTTTTAATAAATTGTGGGGGGTGTGTGTGTTGTGCAAGACTCCAAAACACAGGGACCAGAGCTGGACCTCTTTTCCTTCGATTTAAAGAGGCTACTGTCCGGACCCATCTGTTTTCTATCCTAACATTTGGTCTGTAGTAAGAAATTTTGTGTCCCAATATTGAGAATCGTCTTCATTTCAAATATTTAGACCTATTGTCCCCATAAGTGGGAATAGACAACATTTACTCAGTGTTTCCTACATCTCAGGCACAGTTCCACACATTTTATACTTCTTTACTAATGAAATACTCAGTATTTACTCACAGGAACTCTATAAAGTAGGTACTGCTATTATCCCCATTTTACAGATGAGAAGGCTAAAAACAGAGAGGTTAAGCAAATTGCCTAAAACATTAAAATATCCCAAGAATGTCAACACTTTGGTATTAAAATTTTCTCTCTTGAATCTAGGAGAAGCACAAAAATTCATAGCATGGTTCCCAGTTCTTGTTTCAGAGAATAAATCAAATCTATCATCTATCTATCATCTATCTATCTATCATCTATCATCTATCTATCTATCTATCTATCTATCTATCTATCTATCTATCATCTATCATCATCTCTGACCTTTCCCTGGAGTTCTCATACCATGGGTACACCTGGGTACTAGAGAGAGTCTCCTAGGAGTCCCACGGGCATCTCCAACTTAATATGTTTAAAATCATATGAATAGTTTTCTCCTCCAGTCTTGCTTTTCCTTCTGTGATTTTTATTTCAGTGAATGGCACTGCTCGGTTATCTGAGCCAGACCCTGGGGTGATCTCAGGCTCTTCCTTTCTTCTCCTTATGCTGCTTCTCATCTCCTTTTCCGAGTCGTCCTTGTTTAAACATATACTTTAGTGCTGATAATGTGCTGTTTCTTGATTAGGACTAGTTATAGGAATGTACTTTGTGACATATTCATCAATGATACACTTATAATTTATGCAGTGTATATAGGTATATACATATATATGTACATTATGTATAATCCAGTTGCAATTCAATAGAATCATTTTATAAATTTAAAAACGTAATTTATTTAACATTTTAATTAATTAAAAAAATAAATACATACTTTTTTTTTAATAGAGAGAGAGAGGGAGAGAGAGAGGTTCCTAAGCAGGCTCCATGCCAAGCATGGCGCTGGACGCAGGCCTCTATATCCCACAACCCTGAGATCATGACCTGAGCTAAAACCAAGAGTCAGGTGCTTAACTGACTGAACCACCCAGGTGCCCCAAGAAAAATCTGCTTTTGAAAAGTGTTTTAAAAACTGCTTTAAAATGATATAAATGTCTCCAAATATCATGGTTGGATATGACCTGGGGCTCAGGTGTTTCTGAGAAAGGTTGGGCAAATCCTCTCTTTGTATCCATTCACGTCTAGTGATTTACACAAGACCTGAGGAACCCCTGGAGAGAAGCCCTGAACTCTTTCCAGAGATATACAAATATGACTGATGGGAGGCATGATCCTAACAGAAGCCGGATGATAGAGAAGGAGACTGGAAGGAAGGGAAAACTTCCTATATAAATGGGAAAAGTTGTTGAGTACATAAACCAGCTCTAACAGTAGGTCATAAGTAAGGGAGAAGAGTGCTGGTTCCAGGTACAGGACAGTGACTGAGACCAGAGATGATTCCAATCCACCCGCTCTAGTGGCAGGTGTACATCCTGGGGGACATGGTTTATGAGTTTTAATTGGAAGAGTTAGATCGTTGATCTCACGAGGCTCCATCCACCTTGCTGTGGCTCCCCTCCTCTCTTCCCCTGAGCATTTCTCAGCAGAATCTCTTTCTTACTTCCAAGGAGTGAAGACATGGACTTTCTGCCTTGAGTGCAATGCAGTGTCTAAGTTTCATGGCCTTCAGGCTATAGCTGAATTCTAGCTCTACCAGCATGTGGCATAGCTGAGTTCCTACTTCACTGGTTCCTAGGGGTGATGGTGGGGATAACATCCACAGGAATGGAGTTTCAACAGGAGTATGGCTTTTGTGGAGACATTAGGTCCTGAGGTTATGGAGTCCTTGCCTGGACGTCTGTGGCAGTAAGTAAAAGAAAGATAGGACCAACAGCTTAAGCAATTCCACTGCAGGACCTCTCCAACAGAGCATAGCATAGAATGAGCATTCTCCCTACTTCACAACACATAACTTTAATTTCAAGCACCAAGCCAAAGCAGCAGCATTTCAGCTCCACTAACAATGGCTCATGGCAATGATGGTAGTCCGTGCCCACTGTGGAGTAGAACTTCCACGAATGATTGAGCCCTGAGCGTGCAGATTTCTGGCTTGGCTAGCCATGGCCTAAAGCTCCCACTTTTTGTTTGCTTGCAAAAATTCTGGATTTTAAGCTACCGGGATATAGTTGTGAATGTTGACAGGTGACATTTGTATTCACCAACTGGCAAAAGTTGAGATTTCTGGTTATCTTTGTGCAGTTACATATATATGTGTGTGCACATGCATGTGTGTGTCTGTGTGTGTATAAAACTTGGTCTATATCCACACTCTCGTTAGAGTGTTGTTTCTTAAAACAAATTTGATCAAGTCAGTCTTGCCTACACGAAAAGTCTTCACTGACTCCTCATTGCTTAGCGGTTCAACTCCTCAGCCAGGACCCTCCATAATCTTTGCTTTTGCTGGTATCATTAATCTCATCTCCTGTGTGTATCCCCTGCAGTCTAATTATCCTGAAACGGTACTTGGATTCCCACTTTCATTGAGTGTCTCTTATTTAAATTTTTCTACAACTATTTTAGAAGTTATATACTCTCTTTCTGTCCTTTTGCTGATTACTCTCACAATTTTAACATATTTATTTATCAAACATATTTATTTATCAAGAAGTTAATCTCCTTATCCTCCTTCCCCCAAATATAAGGACCTTAGACACTTTAACTCTACTTTTTCCTTTCCAGAGATCTAGGTTACTGCTATGTTTTAATTCCGTCTTTGAAAAACTCGCTAGAGCTTATTATTACTATTTTATATAGTCATGGTTTATTTATATGTATCCACATATTTTCCATTTTCTTTGTTCTTTATTACTTCTTGCATCCCAGGCCTTCCATCTGAGAGCACTTCTTACACATGAGATCATATTTTGTCTAAAGAATTTCCTTTTTAATTTTCTTTAGTGAGGGCCAGCCAATGGCAGTCTTTTGATTTTTTTTTTCTTTTCTGCAGTGTTTTTATTCACCATGATTCCCGAAAAGTCTTTTTAACTGTGGATAGATCTCTAGGTTGACTGCTTTGTTCCCTCAGCACATTGGGCATACCATCCCACTATCCTCGGAGTGGCTGTTGTTGCTTTGTGAAGTCAGTTGTCAGCTTATCTATTGTTTGTTTGAAGGCAAACTTTTTTTCCTCTGGCCGCTTTTAATTCTTCTTTGTATTCTTGATTTTGTGGTTTTTTAAAAAAGATTTTATTTATTTATTTGAGAGAGAGAGAATGAGTGGGGTGAGGGGCAGAAGGAGAGGGAGAAGCAGACTCCCCACTGAGCAGGGGGCCTGACGTGGGGCTCAATCCCAGGACCCTGGGATCATGACCTGAGCTGAGACGCTTAACTGACTGAGCCACCCAGGCACCCCTTGATTTTTGCAGTTTTAGCATGATGTCATAGATGTGGAATTTTTTCTTTTTATTCTATTTGAAATTTGTTGGGCATCTGTAGTTTGATTATTTTTATCAATTCTGAAAAATCATCGGCCACTATCTCTCCATGTATTGCCTCTGTCCCATTGTCTCCCTCTTTCTGGAGGGCTTCTGATTTGATGTATGTTTGGCCATCTCACATTACGCTTCATGTTTCATGACCTCTCTCTCTCTGAACTTTCTCTCTCTATGATCCCTTCTACATATATTCAGCTCTTTCTGTTCGCTGATTCTATTAGCACCTGTATCCAGTTGGCTGTAAAAACCCATTTATTGAGTTTCTAATTATAGTTATATTTTTCATTTCTAGAAGTTATATTTAGTTCCTTTTCTTATCTACTTGATCATTCTTTAAAATTCCAGTTCTTTGCTCATGTTTCAAAATTGTCTTTTATTTTTTAATGAATCTGAGACACACAATTAGATAAATCTTAATCCTTGGTTTATGGTCACTCACAGTTCATCATTGGACATAGATCTTTTATTTTGTATATGAATGTATGTATGTATGTATGTGTATGTATTTATAAAAGAGCGTAATGAATACCTGTAATCCTACCATCCAACCCAAAAGCTAGAAGAGTTACCTATTTGCTTCTTCCCATCCTATAATTCTGCTTCCTCCTTCTGAAGTTTGTGATTCATTCACTTTTTAAAAATAATTTTATCAAATATATATGTGACCTAAATATATTGTTCAGTTTGAATAGTTTCTGAATCTTATGAAAAGAGTATTATGGCATATGTAATTTTCTGGGACTTTAAAAAATATTTACATATATTAAATAATACTTTTCCATATTTTTGCACAATCTATGTAAGTTTCCATTGTGTGGCTATTCCATGATTATTTTATCCATTCTTCTGTTAGTGAGCATTTTGGTTGTTTCTATTTTTTTTCTACTAACGACAGTCATGCTATGAATATTCCTGTATCTATCTCTTGATAAACATGAGCAGAAGTTTCCACTGGGCACATCGTTAGGGGCGGAATGCCGGATTGTAGTGTACATGAGCTAAATAGCCAGTACACATCAGTAGAGCAACTGGCTAGCGTCCAGTCTGGTGGGCCAGGCATCTGTTCTGATTGGTCAGTATCCGTCCGTGTGTATTGGTTATTAGTACTTTGAATATTATCCCTAAGTGTCTATGAATGGCAAGCTTCGTAATCGAATGCCAAATTATTTTAAATGGTTATTCTAATTTATACTTCTGCTAGAAATATATGAGATCCTATTGATCCACATTATCTCCAACATTTGGAATTGTCTGATATCTTAATGCTTGCCAATCAGATGGGTATGAATTGGTATCTCATTCTGGTCTTGATTTGCATTTCCTGTTTACTAATAAGTTCAAGCATCTTTTCAAGCATATATTGGCCATATGCATTTCCTCTGAGAATTCCCTGCTCATATATCTTGCTCACGTATCTTACTCATGTATCATGTACTTTTCTATTTGATTGTCTTTTTCTTATTGATTTGAATGGGTTTATATAAAGACATTTAAAAATCCGTGTTGCTAATTCTTGGTCAGTTATTTATGTTATGAATATCTCTGCCCCTTTTGTACCTTTCCACTTTCTTTAAGATGACTTACGAAATAAAAAAAATAATCAAAAAATGAAAAAATATTATTTACGAATAGAAATTCTTCACTTTAATGTAGTCAAATGTATCAATCTTTTCTTTCTCAGATCGTGCTTTCTGTATGCCTTATTTAAGAAAATCTTCCTAGGGCTGCCTGGGTGGCTCGGTTGTTGGGCAACGGACTCTTGATTACAGCTCAGGTCATGATCTCAGGGTTGTGAGATCAAGCCTTCATTGGGCTCCACGCTGAGCATGAAGACTACTTGGGATTCTCTCCTTCCCTCTCCCTCGGCTGCCTCCCCGCCCCTTGTATATACTTGTGTGCACGTGCGCACAGTCTTTCTCTCTCTCTCAAAAAAAGAAAATCTTCCTAATCCAAGTTCAGACCGATATTTACCTATACTTCTGTGAGGTGTCGCATTGATTTTATGTGTCAACATGACTGGGTCATGTGGTACTCAGATACTTGGTTAAACATTACTTCTGGGTACGTCTGGGAAGGCCTTTCTGGATGAGATTAACATTTCAGTAAAGCAGATTGGCTTCCCCATTGTGAGTGGGCCTCACCTAATACATTGAAGCCTGAACAGAGTAAAAAGGCTGAATAAGAAAGAATTGTCTATGTCTGCTTGTCTTCAAGCTAGGACCTGAGTCTTTTGCCTTCGGACTTGGACTCCAACTGGAGCTTATGCCATCTGCTCTCCTGGTTGTCAGCCTTTGGACTTGGACTAGAACTATATCATTAGTTCTCTTGGGTCTCCAATTTGCCTACAGTAGATCTTGGGATCTCTAGGTCTCCATATTGCATGAACCAATTCCTTATAATAAATCTTCATATATATATGTATATGTTTAATAAATATGTAAATTATATAATTATACATTCATATCTATATATTTATATAACTCATAAACAAATGTATTTGTATATGTAAAATATATTAAAATATATTTTGATATATAAATATATATTTAAATATATGTATTTTAAGATTTTTATTTTTAAGTTAATCTCTGCATCCAACGTGGGGCTTGAACTCA
>NC_048219.1:12842920-12973199 GCF_002007445.2 Ailuropoda melanoleuca | reverse complement strand
GAAGGCAGACGCTTAACCGCTGTGCCACCCAGGCGCCCCTCTAATATGATTTCTATTAAGGCATTTGAATTTATTTGACATTTAAGTCATTAACCCAACTGGAGTTGAATTTTGTCTATTATGTGAAGTAGGGATCCACTTATTTATTTTTCTAAATAAGCCATCGGTTCCCTTCCTTTTTCCACTTACCTGCTGTGCTATCTCTGTTATACATCTGAGTGCTGTATATAAGTTTGTTTTGAACAATCCAGTCTATCGGACTGATCACTTCGTCTCTCTGAGCCAGCACCACATGGTCTTGATGTTATATCTCTTAATAAGTCTTGGTATCTGATAGGGCAAATCATGGCTCTTTATTCTCTTCTTTAAAAGTGTTTAAAGAAATTAATTAGATTTCTTGGTACCCAGTTTAGAACTTTTAATATGATTTAATAGTAAAAGGGCCCTGGATTCTTGGAAAAATGGTTATTTTTCATATCTGGATAGAAAATGTACAAAATGAGTTGAAACATTTTCTAATATTAGAAAATGAGGAAATTACAAATATTTCTGGGATTGCAAATGACCCAGTAGCTACCTTGAACCCTGGTCAAAGATGGGAAAAATAAAGCATAAATAGAATAATAATTTCAATGGATTAAAATACATCAAATATGTTTAAATCCATGAGTTTGTAATGATCCTAAAAACCCTCACTGGTCACCCTTGGAATATGCTAGTAAACCATTCCCTACATTTGATTATTTTAATTTTGTATTGGGTTAAAAAAGACACAGTAAAATGCATCTTAAATATATAGATCTTTTTTTTTTTTAAGATTTTATTTATTTATGCGACAGAGAGACAGCCAGCGAGAGAGGAAACACAGCAGGGGGAGTGGGAGAGGAAGAAGCAGGCTCCCAGCGGAGGAGCCCGATGTGGGACTCGATCCTCGAACGCCGGGATCACGCCCTGGGCTGAAGGCAGACGCTTAACGACTGCGCCACACAGGCGCCCCTTAAATATATAGATCTTAATATATACAGTATAAATGTATAGTCTTAAATGTATAGATAGATGAAATTTTACATTTATATGCATCTATGTAACTATCACTCAGAGGAAGGTATAGAGTTATTCTTCTGAACTCTTAAGGTGCCTATGCAGCAACTGGTGATATTCACGTTCTGATTCAGTAGGACGATTGTGAGACCTTGGATCCTGCATTTTTTTAAAAAAAGATTTTATTTATTTGAGGAAGAGAGCGGAAGAGAGAACAGGGGCGGGGCAGAAGAAGAGGGAGAAGCAGCACTCCCCCCCGCCCCCTGGCTGAGTGGGGAACCCAAGGCGGGGGGGGGGGTGCTCAATTCCTGGACCCTGAGATCAAAACCTGAGCTGAAAGCAGACGCTGAACCTTCCGAGCCACCCAGGTGTCCCTGGATCCTGCAGGTTTAACAAGCGCCCAGGTGTTGCCGATACTGCTCATCTGTAGACCACATTTGAGAAGCAAAGGTATAAATTCTCCTATGTTGTCGTTTGTAAGAGTAGTTTGTTTTTTGCTGAATAACTTTCATTCGTTAATGGAACTGATATTCTTACATTTGTTGACTTATTTTACCACTGATGGACATTTTTATGTCCAGTTTTAGGCCATCATGAATTAAATTGCTATGAGGGGCGCCTGGGTGGCACAGAGGTTAAGCATCTGCCTTCGCTGAGGGCGTGATCCCGGCGTAATGGGATCAAGCCCCACATCAGGCTCCTCAGCTATGAGCCTGCTTCTTCCTCTCCCACTCCCCCTGCTTGTGTTCCCTCTCTCGCTGGCTGTCTCTATCTCTGTCGAATAAATAAATAAAATCTTTAAAAAAATAAATTGCTATGAACATTCTTGTACATGTCTTTGGGTGGACATACGCACTTACTTGGTGGGGAGTATTTATCCAGGAGTAGAATTGCTGGGTCATAGGGTCTCCATTTATTTATCTTTAACAGATGCTGTCAAACAGCTTTCCAAAATGATTGTAACATTTCACTCTTACCAGCAAGGTATCAGAGTTCTGGTTGGTCCACATTTCACCAACACTTGGTATTGCTCTTGTTAAAATATAGCCATTCTGTTGAGTGTGTGGTGGTATCCAGTTGAGATTTTTTGGCTGGTGGGAGATCCTCTTTTGAGAAGTGAACACTCAAGTTTTTTTTTTCCCATTGAGATTTTTGGCTTGTTTCCTTTTTTGTTTCATATTGATTCGTAGGGATTCTCCATATATTCTGGATTTGAGTTCTTTATTGGATACATGTATTGTAAATATTTTTTCACAGTCTATGGTGTGTTTCTTCACTCTCTTTAATGATCTTTTAATGAACATAAATTTAATTTTAACAAAATCCAATTTGTCAGTATTTTTTTTTCAACTTTGGAAAGTTGTGGTGAAATACACATAACATAAAATGTACCATCGTCACCATTTTTAAGTGTACAATCAGTGGCATTAAATACATTCATACTGTTGTGCAACCATCACTACCATCCATTTCCAGGACTCTTTTCCCCTTGCAAAACTGAAATTTCATACCCATTAAACCACTCCTTCCCATTCCCTTCTCCCCTCAGTCCCTGGTAATCACCATTCTACTTTCTGTCTCTATGATTTTGATTACTTACTTCTATGTACGTGGAATCAGACACTTACACTTATGGAAAAATACAGTATTTGTCTTTCTAGGACTGACTTATTTCATTTAGCATAATGTCTTCCTTGGTCTCTTGTAATTTTTCTTTTAGAATTTATTTATTTATTTGTGTGTGTATGGGTGAGAGAGGGAGAGAGAGAAAGAGAGATCACAAGCAGGGGGAGTGGCAGAGGGAGAGGGAGAAGCCGACTCCCCGCTGGGCAGGGATCATGATGTGGGAGTTGGTCCCAGGACCCTAGGATCATGACCTGAGCTAAAGGCAGACGCTTAACTGACTGAGCCACCCAGGCATCCCTCTTGTAATGTTTTTTGATGTAAGGTTTATTTTGTCTGATATTAGCATAGCCACCCCTGTTCTTACATTTACTGTCCTCTCTTGTGTTTAGTTGTTTTTTTGTAGTGAAATGCTTACATTTCTTTCTCACTTCGTATTGTGTATATTTTGGAGCTCTTTTCTTTGTGGTTACCATGGGGATTTCATTTAAAAATTTAAAGTTATAACACTCTAATTTGAATTTATACCAGCTTAACTTTAATGACACACAAAAAGCTCTGTCACCACTGATTTTGTCTGTTGACACCACAAAATTATATCTTTATATATGGTGTGTCCCCAAACATGGACCAATAATTATTTTAAGTGCCTTAAGCCTCCTAAATTATGTAGAAAACAAGATTTGAAGTTACAAACTAGAGTTACAGTAATACTAGCTTTTTCACTAATAGGCTTTTTAAAAATGTGCTAGTTTCTGAAATCATGTAGAAAACAAACAGAAAATGCAGTTACAAACCATTGTTACAATAATACCAGCTTTTATGATTTCTTCTGTATTTACCTTTATTGAGATCTTTCTTTCTCCATACAGCTTTGAGTTCCTGTCTAGCCTCCTTTCATTTCAACCTGCAGGACTCCCTTGAGCATTTTTTTTTTCAGGGAAAGTTTAATGGTAACAAATTTCCTCAGCTTTTGTTTATCTGGGAGTGTTTTAATTTCCTCCTCACTTTTATTTTATTTTTAAAAAATATTTTATTTATTTATTTAGAGAGAGGGGGTGGAGGGGCAGGGATAAGCAGACTCTGTGCTGAGCGTGGAGCCCACTTTGGGGCTCAATCTCATGACCCTGAGATCATGACCTGAGCTGAAACTAAGAGTCGGACACTTAACCGACTGAGCCACTCAGGCGTCCCTACTGCCTCACTTTTAAAAAACAGTTTTGCCAAATATAAGATTTTGACTGGCAGGTTTTTTGTTCTTTTAACACTTTTGATACATTGACCACTCTATTCTGGTCTCTAGAGTTTCTGATAAGAAATCTGTTTATGATCTTATTGAGGACTCCTTGTAATGGGACAGGTCATTTCTCTCTTGTACCTTCAGAATTCGTTGTCTTTGTCTTTTGGCAGTGTGAATATAATGTGTCTTAGTGTGGGTCTCTTTGAGTTCATCTTAGACTCGTTGAGCTTCTTGGATATTTATATTCATGTCTTTCACCAAATTTGGGAAGTTTTCAGCCAATATTTCTTCAAATATTCTCTCTGCCCTTTTCTCTTTTTTAATCTCCTTCTATGACCCCCACAGTGTATATATTGGTCCCTTTGATGGTATCCCACAGGTCCCTTAGGCTCTGTTCATTTTTCTTCAATCTTTTTCCTTTCTGTTCCTCAGCCTCAATAATTTCCATTGTCTTACTTTCAAGTTCACTGTTATTTTCTTCTATCTGCTCAAATTAGTGTGTGTATGACTGTAGTGAATTTTTCATTTTAGTGAGTGTGTTTTTCTCTCCAGAATATCTTTTTAGGTTTTCTGTTTATTGATATTTCCATTTTGTTCATACATCATTTTTTTTTTACTTTCTCCACAACTTTCTATAGCTTTTTGAGCATCTTTAAAATAGTTGTTTTAAAGTCTTTGTCTAGTAGATTTACCATTAGGTTTTTTTGGGGGGGGACAGTTTCTGTTGGTTTATTATTTTTCTTTGAATGAGTCATTCTTTTCTGTTTCTTTGTATGCTTTGTGATATATTGTTGAAAACTTGACATTTGTATCTAATAATGTGGTAACTCTGGAAATCAGAGTTGTCCCCTATCCACAGGGTTCGCCCCTTCTTTCTTTCTTTCTTTCTTTCTTTCTTTCTTTCTTTCTTTCTTTCTTTCTTTCTTTCTTTCTTTCTTTCTTCCTTCCTTCCTTCCTTCCTTCCTTCCTTCCTTCCTTCCTTTCTTCCATCTTTCCTTTTGGGAGAGCGTGCAAGTGGGGGTGGGGAGGGCAGAGGGAGAGGGAGAGAATCTTAAGCAGACTCCATGCTGAGTACAGAGCCCAACAGGGCTGAATATGACCCTGAGATCATGACCTGAACCATAATCAAGAGTCAGACACCCAACGAACTGAGCCACCCAGGGATACCCTCCCCTTTTTCTTTAAACATAAATTCTTGTAAGCAGTTTCTGTGCCAAGGATCAACCTGAGGCGTAAACTTAAGGTTTTCTCAGCTGTTTTCTGAGGCTGTGTCTTTCTCTGGACATGCACAGTGATAGTCTAATTTCTCCTGTATATGTAGTTGCTTTTGAATATCTTAGTCTTTAATATCTGGTTCCCAAAAAGAGAAAAGGGAAAAATAAAGGGGTAAAAGGCTCTAGCCACTTAAATCCCCTGGAAGTCACTTTAGCCAGGGTGTGGGGGTGTGTTTTGCAACAATGGGAGGAGGTCCAACAACAATGGCCATCTCCTCTTTGTCTACATCCTGTTATTAGAAGTAACTTTCAGTGGTTGAGCATAGATCCCTGATATTTGACAAAAGGGGTCCTTTTGGCACCCTGACTTCTGCAAGCTGCTCCAAGAACATATGCACAGCTGCCTGTCAGGTTGCTGGAGGTGGGGGATAGGCAAATGCTACTATGCTAAAATTGCTGAATTTAACCCAAATTAATAGCACTTTACTGTGTAAGTTTTTCCTGGAAGTTGCAAGCCTTTCAATAAACTCCAGAGTTCCAAAAACAGTTACATCAGACAGATTCACCAATGCAATTGTTGCCTAGTTGAGGAGACAGATTCTTTTTTAAAGATTTTATTTATTTATTTAAGAGAGAGAGAAAGAGATTGAGAGAGATGGGGCAGACAGAGAAGCACGCTCCCCCCAGGGAGCCTAATGCAGGGCTTGATCCCAGGATCCTGGGATCATGACCTGAGCTGAAGGCAGACGCTTAACTAACTGAGCCACTCAGGTGCCTGAGAAGACAGGTTCTTGGTACATCATCTTTCTAGGATCCTCCTGTCAATATTTTATTATATGGTTATCACTTTTGGCATCCTGCTTAAGAAAGATTTGCCCACTGCAAGTCCATAAAGATATTTGCTTATATTTTCATCCAGAGGCTTTAATATTTTACCATTCATATTTAGGTCTGCAATCCATTTTGAATTGCTTTTTTTGTAGTCAAAGTTTTTGGGTTTTTTTGTTTTTTGTTGGTCATATTTTTTTGAGGTCAAGGTTCATTTTTAACCAATTCATTGTTTTTCAAACTTAAAACTAAAGGAAACAAAGTGTTTTCTTGCTTTCCCTCTATATACTACACATTAAAGTAATAAAATAACTGAGGAGAGAAGTTTCTCTTCATAGAAGTTTTGCAGCTAATAATTGAGGAGGGAATTAAATAATTGGTATACCACCATTTTGCAACCTGTAATACATAAAAGAGAGACAACATAAAAGGAGAGATTACCAGATACAATACATCTACTTGATGGAAATATACACCACTACCTATAAAGAATTGTTGCCCCCAAATTGAACTTGCATCTGATCAAACCTCTAGATTGACTTACCAATTTCTATAAAATATGGGGGATAGAGAAATGTGATAAACAACTTTGCAAGCAAAACCCACAAACTTTAGGAAATTCTCAAGATAAACAATCTTCTTTCTGCAACAAATACATTTGCTGAAAAAAAATGGAGACAGGGAATCTATAGATTAAAAAGACTTCAGTGACATCAATCAATTACAATGTATGAGAAAAATCAGAGAAATCTGACTGCATTTCTTACTAGATATTTGATTATATTTGATGATACTAAGGGATTATTGTTAAATTTTTAGATATGATCATCATATTGTAATTATATTTAACAAAAAATGCTTGTATTTTAGAGATACATACTAAAAATGTTTGTTAAAAAGATATGTCTAGGACTTGCTTCAAAATCATACAAAGAGAGGGGGAGTGGAAGATATAAATTAAACAAGATTGGCCAGGAATTTATAATAATCGAATTGGATAACTGAATAGATAAATGAGGGGTATTACTCTCTCTTCTAAATCTCTGTTGTGTGTGTGTGTTTGAAATTTATCATGATAAAAAGTTTAAAAACTGTGCCTTAGTCATTCTTGGTTGTTTACTTTTTCATATTGATTTTAGAACCAGCTTATCAAATTACATGGTTTGTTATTGAAGTTGCATGGAATCTAGGGATTAATATGAAAAGAACTGACATCATTATAAAGTTATAATTTTTAAATTCATGAATGTGAACTATCTTTCCATTGATTAGGTCTTTTTAAATGATTTTCAGTAAATATTTATACTTTTCTGTATCTTAGATTTATTATTAAATATCTAACATCATTGTAGACATTGTAGATGATGTATTTTTGCAAATTACATGTTTTACTATTGTGCTGATGTAAAAACATGCCAAGTGACTCTTGTATATTGATCTTCTCTCCAGGCATCTTGCTAAATACAGTTGCATCTAACAATTTGTCTTTAGATTCTTTTGTATTTTCTAGGTAAACAGTTATGTCATCTGAGAATAATGTTAGTTTTATTTCCCCTCTTGAATCCTAACATGCATGTGCCTAACAAAGTGCCTTAAAACACATAAAGAAAGTTTGAGAGGGCTACAATAGATATGAAGTAAATAAATCCACCATCACAGTGGGAGATTTCAATACATTTCCTTAAATTGTTCCTAAGTCAAGCAGATAAAGAGCCACTAACTATGTTGAAGACATAAACAACAAAATCGAACAGCAGAGACTTGACATATACATAATTCTGCTTCCAATTAGAAGTACAATTAGGACAAAATATTCTCCAGAACCGTCTTAGTTATCTATTGCTGTGCAAAATCAGTATTGTAAAAAAAAAAAAAAGTATTTAAAAAAACATCTCAGTGTTTGTGGGTTGGGAATTTAGGAGAAGACTGGGTGGTTTTGGCTCAATGTTTCTCATGATATTCACAGAGTTGTTGTTAGTGACTGCGGTTTTCTGATGGTTTGACTGAAACAGGAGTAGCTACTTTCAAACTGATTCAGCCACATAATAAGTAAGTTGTTCCTAGTGGAAAGAAGCCTCAGTCCCTCCTCATGTAGGTCTTTTCACAAACCTACTGGAATATCTTCATGACATAGCAGCTGTTTTCCCTTAGGGTGAGCAAACTCAGACAGCAAGGTCGAAGCTGCAAGATGTTTTATGCCTTAGCCTCAGAAGTCACATGCTATCATTTCTGCTATGTCCTATTGCTTGTACATATCAATGTTATTATTATTCAGCGTGGGAGGGGACTACCCAAGACCATTAATGCCTTGAGATGAAATTAATTGAGGGCCACCTTGAAAACTGATAACCATAAGCACACGTGTTAGATTTAGAAACACTGATTATATATTAGTCACAGAACAAGTTTCAACAAATTTCAAAGAATAAGTATCATACAGGCAAGTTCTTTGATCACAATGCAATTAAATTAGAAGTTAGTAACAAAAATATACACGAAATACTGCTCTTTGGAAATGAAAAACACACTTTCAAATAACTCATATGTCAAAGAAGAAATTATAATGGAAATTTTAAAATAGTCACAACTGAATGATAATAAGACATGTGCAATACAGTGAAAATAGTTCTTCAAGGATAACTTATAGCCTTACACATTTACATTAAAAAAGAAGAAAAGCTGAAAATTAAGAAACTAAGTTTCCAATTTAAGTGGTAAGTTAAAGAATGAGTAGACCCAAAGAAAGTAGAAGTAAGTAATAAAAATAAGAGCAGAAATCAAGAAGTCAGAAAAGATCAGCAAAACTAACAAACTAACTCTTTACAATGATTAAAATATGGACAAATCTCTGTAAATGAGATCCACAAAAATAGAGAAGACACAAATAAATATTATAAGGTGGGCACAATTACAGGAGAAGCAGAGATTCAGATGATAATGAGAGAATTTTGTCAACAACTTTATGGGAATACATTTGAAAACTTAGACAAAATAGACATAGTATTAGAAAAATATAACTTATTAGAATTGACTCAAAAAGAAACAGAAAACCTGAAATAGTCCTTAAATAGTCCTGTTAAAGAAACAGAAGCAATAGTAAAACAAAACAAAACAAAACAAAACAAAACAAAACAAAACAAAAAACACCAGTTCCAGATGGTTTCAAAGATGTGTTTCACCAAACTTAGAAATATCAGATCATTCCAAACTTACATAAACTTTTTCAGAGAAAAGAAAATAAGATAATACTCTTCCAACTCATTCTATAAAGCTTAGATACCAAATAACTTAGATACCAAATCCTAATAACAAAAAATGAAAATATCAGGCTCGTTTTATTCATTAACATAGATGCAACAATTCAAAGCAAATATTAGCTGATCAAATCCAATGATATATGTACAATAAATCATAAAATTCCTTGAGTAAGCTGAGTTTACTTCAGGAAAATAAATTTAAATATTAGGAAGATCTCTAAATGTAATTGATCACAAGAGATTATAGGAGAAAAACCATATGGTCATGTCAAAAGATGCAGAAAAAGCTCTTGATAAAATTCAATGTACATTTAATTAAAAATTTAGTAAATTAGAACTAAAATTGAACTTTCTTTACTTGATCAAGAGAGGTCTCCAAAAACTCTACAAAAAATATCATCTTAAAGAAGAAATGTCAGAGCACTAAAATTACAAACAAGACAAATATACTCACCATCACGTCTTTCTAACATTGTACTTTAGGACCTGGAGAGCACAATAAGAAAAGGAAAATAAACCAAAGGCAATAGGATTATTTTATTTCTCTAAATATAGTAAATATAATTATTTTATATTCCGTGTCTCATAGTTTCAATTTGAGTTATTTGCAGATGTCTTTTTGCTGTTTGTTGTTTTAGCTGGTTCTTGTCCTTAATGTCATATTTCCTTGTGTGTTTGGTGATATTTGATTGTGTTCATTCATTTCCTTTGGAACTTTACCTGCAGAATTTATTTGAAGCCTGAGATTTATATATTTTCTTTCAGGCACCTGGGGCATTACCAGTTTGGGACCATTATATACTAAATTCTTGGTTTGAGGTTTTTCAGATCTTCTAGATCTGATTGCATATGATGTGAAGTTAAAGTTGCAGTTACGGAGTCTTAAGAGGTGATTCTTCTTTCCTATATTCATTGCTATTGCCAAGGTTTAAAACAGTAATTTTCTGGGGTGCCTGGGTAGCTCAGTTGTTTAAACGTAGGGCTCTTGATTTCAGCTCAGGTCGTGATCTCAGGGTCCTGAGATAGCCCTGCATCTGGTTCCCTGCTCAGTGGGGAGTCTGCTTGAAAGATACTCACCCTCTGCCCCTCTCCCTGCTCTTTCTCTCTCAAATAAATAAATGAATAAATAAAATCTGGAGGAAAAAAAACCAGTAGTAATTTTCTTGCTATTTCTTGGGTGTGGGGATGGGGCAAGTTTTTTATAGTTCACCTGTACCTTAGAGGAGAGAGAGCCCTTTGGGATTCTAAGTTAATGCAGGGGAATGTTTGCTCAGCTAGGGAAGACCCTGTGCTTTATCTTCTTTCCCATATGCCCTGAGAGATCATGAAAACTGAAGTTCAATTTCATCCGCTACCAAGTACCCTTGTATCAGTTATTTATTCCCACAATATTATGGTATAATATACCATTAAAAAATTTAGTGGCTTGGGGCGCCTGGGTGGCTCAGCTGTTAAGCGTCTGCCTTCGGCTCAGGTCATGATCCCAGGGTCCTGGGATCGAGCCCACATTGGGCTCCCTGCTCAGTGGGAAGCCTGTTTCTCTCTCTCACACTCCCCTTGCTTGTGTTCCCTGTCTTGCTGTCTCTCTCTGTCAAATAAATAAGTAAAATCTTTAAAAATAAATAAGAAAAATTTAGTGGCTTAAATTAATAAGCATGTATAATTGTGCAAGAGTCCTCAAATTCATGGGATGGTTCTTCTCATTCAGCTGGGTCACTTACATGTCTGCAGTCAGCTACGGTCAAGTATATACCACTGTTGCCCTTGCCTGGGCCCTCTCATGTTTAGGGGTCAGCTGGCTATACCTGATCAAGAGATGGCTGTTCTGATGGTCTTGGCTGGGAAAGCATGGCTCTCTTGCACCTTGTCTCTTGTCTCCAGCAGACTTCTCCAGGCTTATACTCATAGTGGAGGTCAGAGTTCAAGAGAAAGCGTAGAAGTATGCAAGCTCTAAAGCTTAGGCTTGGAACTGACACACTATGACTTCCTCCCCATTCTATTGGCCAAAGCAAATCACAAGTCAGATTCGAGGTGTGGGAAAATAGAGTCCATCTCTGGATGCAGGGAGTTTCAGAGTCATACGGCAAAGGACATGGATTCAGGGAATACGAATTGGTGCTATTTTTATAACCAGTGTATCACAGCCCCCAAGACTAGCGTTGGCTTCAGTGTTCTGCATACTTCTCTGATTCTGCCTTCACTCAGATTTCGGCTGGGGTGTTTTTTTATTTTCTTGTCAGCTCATTGATGCATTTAAGAAGATTAAAAATATGTTTTTATCTATCATTTTTTAACACCTATCACGTTTTCGGTGGGAGAATCACCTCAGCAGCTAGTCTGCCGTACTGCTTGAATGACAGTTTGATGAGTTCTTGTCTCTGCACCTGGGTGGTTCTCTACCCTAATTCTCTCTCCCAGCTTGGAAGTCTCCAATACCTCCTTTATGCTTCTTTACTTCTTTGACTGCCCCCCTTCACTGAGGCAGAGCTGACCATTGCCTCTAGACTCCAAGTATTTTATGCCCATCTCTATTAAGGCCTGGAATTCCTAACACCGCAATCATAATTTGTGAAGTGCAGGGCCCCTTGTTAAGAAATTATTAAGAATTTCAAGACAGTGACAGCAGAGCATTAAACCAAGAGTGGGGCCTTTTTAAGTGTGGGGCTCTGTGTGACTGCACAGCTCACACTCCTAGGAAGCTGGCCCTGAGAGTAATTACTGGTTTATATCTCCATCTCCCTTATACATCACTGGATGGCTGTGACCGAACACTGCCCAGGGTAAGCCTGCCTGATCAATTTTAATCAGTAAATGGTTGTTGAATTAACAGTTGAAAACTACACCACGTTCTCAGTTCTAAAACACATCAACCCTTGGATAACAGCTTTAAGAGAAAAGTAGAAAACTGTATTAAATGTCCCTATCCATTGTAAGATGTGTTCCAATTTTAGAATAGTTAACAAAAGGTACATCTTGGAACTCAGAAAACGTGGTGGTGTCTTTGGTGTCCTACGTGATGACTGTTCTTACACTTCACGGAAAGCACAATTGTTCTTTCACTTCTAAAGCGGGTTCTTGGGACCAAGTTTCTACTTGATTTTCTGTGGTAACTGTTCTTGGCCGGTCCCTGGGCTGGAAATGATCTGTAACCTTGCTCATGATTGAAAACTCTTGATGGAACCAGTCTTGTGGGAGGCAGGATAGGTAACCATTCTGCCAGCCCCTCACCCCCAGACTTCTAGACTTCTCGGTTTCCTTGGGGAAGGGCTTCCCAAACTCCTTTATGTCATTTATGTCATGTGGCATCTTTAAACATTGGTCTGGAAAAGGGGGAAAGGGCTTAGCTCGCAGCTTTAATTCTTTTGGGCCTGTGACTTCTACTTTCCCTGCCTCAGTTTCCCCCTTTATACAAGGAAGCGAGCCAGCAACCCCAAAGGGGTACAGGGAAAAGGGATTTGTTGGGTGAATGTTGAATCATAACCATTTCAAACGTGTGTTCCCAGAGAGGAGGACAGTTGGTCTCCCAAGGCTCCCAAGCCCTCACTTCACCATCCCAAAGCTTTCAAGACCAGAAAAGGTGGAGGAAGGAAGAGGGCTTTAAGGATGCACACTCCTCTCCACCCCAACTTTCAGCGCCTGAGGCAGTGTTCCTTCACATCCATCCTGGAAAACCAGAATCCAGGACCACCCCCTCCCCCCACATTTTCAGCCCCTCCCCCTGCGGCTTCCCCAGTGCGGCCCCCCCCCCCATTACAGCATCGCTTTGGGCGCCAAGACGGATTCCAGCCAGGAACTGCTGCAGTCAGCTCTCCTCCGCCTCCCCTGGCTCCTGCAGCCTGTGTCCTGGCTCTGCAGCTCCGGCTGTGCTTCGGCCAGTCCCCTTTCCCTTCCCCACCCCGCCCCCGTCATGGCACAACCCCTGGCTCAGGGCCTAGAGGTGGGCGGGCACAATGGGTACGGGTGGGGGCCCCAGCAAAGTCGGCAGGTATAGCGGGGTTCTCCCTCCACACTGGGAATGCCGGGGCTGTGCGGACTGTGGGTGGGGGACTCCTGTCTGTGGCTCTGAGGCCGGGCACAGCGCCCCACCCTGGCACGGGCTGGGGCAGAGAAAGGGGGCTCCTTGAACCCAGGCCAGGAGCCGACGTCGGGTAGCTGCCCGGAAAACCCGAAGAGTCTTCTAAGAGGATGTGTGGGGGGCTGTGTGTGACATTCAGGGTGTGACTGCCTCGGTGGGCGCGAGACCGTGCCTGTGAGGCTGTGCGACTGTCTCCCCAGCCGCCGCCGCTGGGCTTGGGTCCCTGTGCCCAGGTCCGTCAGTGCGTGGTCGTGACACCGTGTGCCTGTTCCTGGGTCCGGCGGACGCGGACCTGGTGGTCCCCGGGGAAGGGAGCAGGTTCGCACCCGGGAGCTGGGCCTCCCCAGCGCTGTCGCTCTCGAGGGCGCTCCTCGGAGACCACGGCGGCCGTCCGCCGGCTGCGACCTCGGCCCTCCTGGGTCCGGTGCGGGGGCAGGGAGCTCGGTCCCCCTCCCTCTCCCGGGCTCCGGGCTCGGCAGCCCTGCGCGGGGGCGGGGGCGGGGGCGGAGCGCGCGGGCGGGATCCCCCCGCCTCCCCTTCCTGGTCCCCGGGAAATCCAGCCTCCGCGGCTTGGCCGCCTCCCGCTCCCGCGCCCGCTGCCGCTCGGCNGCCCCCGCCCCGGCCTGGCGGCCGCGGGCCTGACCCGGAGCACGAGCGGGGGCACCACGCGGAGCGAGGACCGGCTCTCCGGCGTAGAGCCGCGGGGGCCGGCCAGCCCCGGCCCAGTGCTGGCCGGGGCTGGAGGCTCGGTGTTGGGAGGGAGTAGCCAGCCGGGCTGTGGGGGGAAGTGATGCTGGGGAGATCCGGAGAGAAGTTTCCTTTGCAGGTGTGTGAGTGTGAGTGCGTGTCACTGTGCCTGTGATGAGTGTGTGAGTGTGTCACCGTGTGGGTCTGTGGGTGATTGTGCATGCCAGTGAGTGTATGCAGTGTGTGCGTGTGTCATTGTGGGTGAGCGTGTGTGTCAGTGGGTGTATGCAGTGTGAGTGGGGAGTGTTACTGTGTATGTATCTGTAGACATGTGTGTGAACGAGTGTGTGTGTTGTCACCGTGTGTGCCCGTGTGTGTCTCTGTGTGTGTGTGAATAGGATGTGTGTCAGTGTGACTGTGTCTGTGAGTGGGTCCAGGTGTCTGTGGCCTCTGTGTGTGTGTGTGTGTGTGTGTCGGCTGTGCGAGAATGTATCTGAGCAGGGTTCACTCTGAATCACTGAGGTCCAGGCTTTGTCCCTCCTTCCCCCAGGGGATTCCTGGTGGTGGTCCCGGGGGATCAGACTTCTCTGAGGTCAGATCATCCCTCCTCCCCTGTGACTCCTCACCCCCAACTCAGGCAAGAGCTGCATTGTACTCCCCGCCTTGATCTTCACCTCACCTACCTCAGGGGTACCCTCTGTGATGCTCCTGGTGTCCTCCCTGCCCGCTGGGGCCCCTGGTGGTAGTAGGGCCAGGGGTGAGCTGGAGTGTGTGCGCTGCTTCTCGGGGCCTAGGAATTTGTGTCATCCCAGTACTGTTCACCGAGGGCCCTTTAGTGCCAGGAGCTGAGGAGGCCAGGTGGCAGCTTCTGTCCTGTTGTTAGTCATCAGAGCAGGTGGCTGTCTCCCAGACTTCCAAGTCCTAAATTTCCAAGTTCTGGGTCATTTGTTCAGTCCCTTGGCTCCAGGTGGGTCTGTGCAAAACTCTTTGAAGTAATAATAGTAAGAAAACAATGCCCTTGTATCAGTCCAGGGCTTTTGAAAAATATTTCACCCTCAACGCCTTCTTATCTTCCCAGTAGCCTCAGGAAGCAAGCAGGCCAGGTTAAGCCATATGAAATTGCCAGTATTCAACTGTTTTTGTTTTTTAACCACAAAAACAGCAATTTCATGTAGTTCAACTTAATATACTACCAGTTTACAGATGAAGGTGTTGAGGCTTGGGAGGTGAATTGCATTTCTCATGATTTTACCCTGCTAATCAGTGGGACAGAAAGACTCCAACCCAGGTCTTGGGGTGATTCAAAGAGTTGGGCTGGGGCCAAGGTTAACAAGCGGTACCCCCTGGTGGGTTCTCTCTGACCCTGGGGGCACTGATCTCCATCTCCACCCAGTATTTCCTGAGTGCTGGGGCTACTTCTGCACCCAGCTGCCAAGGCCTAAAAGGGAGAGAGGGGGAGAAGAGCGGAGGGAGGGAAGGGAGAGAGGCTTCGTGAGTTGGCAGTGAATCAGGGTCTAAAAAGGGAGCTGGGAGGGCTAGGGTGGCAGGTGTTTCTAAAAGGAACATGAACATAGGATGAACAGCCTCAGATACAAACCCTGCAGCCCCCACCCTCACTGCCCCACTGATCTAGCAGGCAATGCCCACTGCATTTTATGCCAGGGGGCTCACATCCAAGGAGTGAGCTTGTATATAGGAGAGGAACCTTAGAATTGACTTGATCTAAGCTCTTAATTATAAAGTGAGGATACTGAAGCCCAGAGAAGGGAGGGGACTTGCCCAAGGTCACGTAGCAAACTTGTGTGTTCCCAGCTAGTCTTAGCCCAGGAACTTTCCAATCCTCCATGTTACTCTCAATTCCTGGAACTCCCCCGCCCCCACCCCAATCCATGCCCATCAGAACTGAGGCGAGATTTGAGGAGAAGAATCAAAGACCCAATAAGCCTAAGGCTGTAGATCCTTTAACCTGGGACCCTTTATAAAGAGAGAGCTAGATGTTATTGGGGACAGGGATTCATAACCATACCCACCACTGAGTAGGCCGTGGGCTTGTCTTGATTCCTGCTGGTGAGGGGCTGGAGCTGCTGAAGGCCAGACTCCCAGACTTTCTTCTGTGGCAGTGCCTGCTTTCAGCTGCTGCCTGGCACCTCACATCATCTCTCTCTAGCTGATGTTGGGGCTTGAGCTGGCTAAAGCTCCATTTTCCTTCATCCCACCCAGTTTCTGATGCATTTTGCCTCTAGCTGGCCTGACAATTCCTTATTTCATGGGTTCCTGTTGGGTAGAGAAACTTCTGGGGATTTTCTGGTTTTGGAAGGGCCTGTAGTTACCCTTAAACCCTTTCTAATTAAACTTCCAGAAGCCTGGGGTAAAGATAAGATAATTGTCCCCATTTTACAGATGGGAAGACTGAAATTCAGAGAGGGACCTTCTATTTGGTTGTTTTTTCTCTTAATCTATTAAAATCAGTAGAAGAGGTTCTTGGAGTGAGGGGATGAAGGAGGCAAATGACAACAGAACCTTTTGTCTAGAGGGACTTCTATAGACCCCTTCTAGTGTCTTACCATCCATGGTCAGAAAACCTTTCCAGAGTCTGATTTTATTCCCACTTGGTGGATTCAATGTGTTGTCTCAGTGGGAGTTGGAAGAACAGCTGTGTACCCTCCACTATACAAGCATTATGTCTCAATTCCTTCTTTACCCACCTGCCCTTCCCCGCCCCTCCAGTCTGAAGACTGCTGGCTCAGCGGGCCTCCCGCTGTCTGGGGAGTCTGGGTTTGAGCTGGGGTGAGGCAGTGGCACCATCGTTATGGTAACAAGCTGCCAGCTCATTGTTGCTAATAACTTGTCAAGTCCCTGGGCTCAGATGTAGCATGCTTTCCCACCAGCCCTTCTCCCCATGTCACAGAAAGAAAAAGTGAGGTTGTGAGGGAGGGGCTGACGAATAAGCGTGTCTGGGGAAGTGGATGGCCTTGTCCTTGGGTTGCAGCTAGAGAACTGGGGATAGGTCCCTTGGGGGCTGATTTGCACATTTGATTACATAAGTTTGTGTATGATTGCATGGGCTGTTACATGTGAATACACTCAGAACATACTTGTATAGACCTGTACATGCTAGCTGACATGTTCATGTGCTTTTACACAGCAACCCACATGTAAACATGCTTCCAAGCACCAGAGCATGCTTGTGCATGAATACTGCCTCTACCATCTGCACATAAGGCACCCAAGAAATCTGGGTTTGTGGGGGTGTCCAGGTATGTGGGTGGGGATCTGATCTTTTTCTGAGGCAGCTTCAAAGTGTCTTGTTAACAAAGGGACAGAATGGTACCAGGGTTCCTTCTTCCTTCCAGTCAAGAGCTCAGAATGGGAATGGGCTGGGAATGATGTGGGGGGCTCAAGCTCCTAGCTCCTGAAGGCCCCTGCCTCTATGTCTTTGAGCTCAGGTATCCCCTGCCCCCTTCACTCTCTGTTCTTTCTCATCCTCTCCTCTTCCTATGTGTAAATATTAAAGAGCTGAGCCTGCAGGGCTGATGTAGACATGGGGAGAGAATGAAATTAAAAAGGATTCCCTTGCCCCCATCCCGACACCCCCACCCTCCATTCCCCCTGCTCCTGCCTCCTCCCATTTCCCTTCTCCCCTCCCCTCAATCAGTGCTTCCACATGTCTCTCCTCCCCCCAGTCCAGATGGGAGCTGGCTCCTTCAGAAAGGGGGCTCAGATCAGGGTGTGGGGAGCTACCTCTCTCTGCCTCCCCCCACCACAACTGCCTACAGGGCTGGGAGCCCCCACGTGAGTATTTCTCTTATCTTTGGGGTGGTGGTTAAGAAGGAAAAGTGGTTTTTAGAACCAGCTGTGAGTGGCGTTGAGAGGCTCTGGGCTGAAAGGAGGTGGGTGGGGTCCTCTCTCTAGGCTCCCTCAGGGAAGCCTCGTGTCTGGGTTTCTTTCCTCTCTTTGGACACAGAGGGAAGGGAGCAACACCAGGTGCTCCCGGTGGATGGGAGCGAGCGTGGGATGGGCAGGCGAGAGGGGCTTCTGTTCTAAAGAGCACCGGTGTGTGGTGGGGTAAATCTTTCTGGCATCCTGGGTTTCTGGCAGTCGTGCCCGGAGAGTCGCTGGGAGCTGTCCCGAGTGCTGAACGGGACTCGGCGGGGATTTGCATCTTCGGCACTGTCTTGGGTCTTGAATGGGGCTGCGTTGGAACCTGATGATGGAAAGGTGACTAGGCAGTGCTGAGGGCTCACTGGAAAAATTCTCCCAGATGACCCATTTTCCAAGGATGGAGTCCCTAGTTGGAAAGATAGATTTTGGGGTCCTCCTTCTGGCTTTAGGCCTCACAGATAATTGTTAGTGGTATTTGAAAAAAAGAACTCTTTTCCTGTTTCAGTTCCCCCTCCCCTTTCCAAAATCACCTTTCTGTTAATATGGGGGTAGGAATGGAGGTTGATATTGTGGCTGTAAGCTCTCTTCTCCTGGATAGTTTTTAGTGCAGCAAGCTTTGGGGTATGGACACCAGCTTTTCTCCTACTGGGTCCCACAAGTTCAGGCTCAAGGCAGTTCTGGTTTAGGAGAGCTTAGGTTTTGCTAGTTAGGCCTGGGGTAGATAGGGCTTAGGAGTTCAGGACAATTTGGTTGACTATGTGGCACCCCTCTGCCCAGTATACTTTGGAATTAAGGACAGGGGATAGTGAAATATTCTGCAAACCTGTCTTATACTCTGCCCACCCCAACCACAGCTCAGAGCAGCATTTGGGAGAGACTTTTGTTGGGGAGGAAGATTTCCAAGCAAAAGATTCAAGGAGTGGGTGGGGTTGTTCAATGCCATGGAGCAGAGGAGGAGGAGGCTACTGGAGACAGGGCAATGGGAACAGAGGAAGATCTGGGGAAGAAAAAAACCCTTCAAATTAGGGGATAGGGTCTTAGGTTTCAATCTTCAGCTTCCTTGGAAATCTTTTCCCCACTAACCCAGCGTCTTCTCAATTTTCTGGATCCGTGTGCTTTGTCTTTGTAACTCTGAAGGGAATAGAGCAAGGAGTTATTTCTCCAGGTCCCTTCCCTTGTCATCCCAGGGGGATGAGAGCCAAATGTCAGGACATGCAGATGAGACTGTGGGGAACAACAGGCAGGAAGGGTTGATGGCAGCTTCACCTCCCATCCCCAAGAGCACAATCAAATATTCAAATGGGATCCTTCTTGAGGGGAGAGCAGAGAGGGTTTCCAGATGATGCTGGGCAAAAACTGGGTGTGGCAGGGAGTTCAAGAAAAGGGGGAAGTATCTAGGGACCCCAAACTGAGCCAGTTCATTCTTTCCCAGATGTGACTTCGGGTTAATAAGGAGCCCATCACCCATCATGTTTTTGATGTAGCTCATCAAGATGATTCTTCTCTAGCTGCTTGGGAGGAGCCGAGTTCTCCTGTGCTGTGGGTGCTGGGAGGTGGTGGGTGTGGGTGTGGGTGCCTGTTTGGGGAGGGGAGGTGTTTGTGCTCCACTCAGCTCCCTTGGTTACATAACAGCTTTGATAAGACTTTACTTTGGAGCTGCTGCTACTGCCTGAAGCAGTCACCCCTCCACCCCCACATGGAATACTGGATGTCCACCCCCCTCTCCCTGGCCCCTTGGAGAGTCCTGCTATTCATGATCCAATGTTCCAGCAGCCACTTTCCTGCTGGGAGTCATCTTCAGTTCCCCTCCCTGCTCCCTACCCAGCTCCTGTTTTTTAAATACTTGCTTCTTTTGTTATCTTGAGCCAAGGTCACCACCTTTACATTTTTAAGCCTTAAGGTCTGGCCTCTCTTTGGCAGGGTCTTTGGGCTGGGATGGAAGGGGTTCACTGGACATCATGAAGTTGCCCTCTAAGAAAGGAGAGAGTCATCCCAGGAGGTTTTAGGGCCCAGAGATAATTTTCTGACTGTTCCCTCCTGTGCCCCAATAACTGTTTTGGAATCTGGGAGCAGTGGACTATACCCAGAGGTACTGGGAGGAAAAACTCTGGTCTTGTTACTGTCTTTTTATTTCTCCTTTTTGAATTAAAGACTTGTATATGTATGTGGGCGTGGAGATGGGGGTGGGGGCTTCTTCTTGGGTGGGGAAAAAGTACACCTACTCCAAGGTGCACCAGCTTCGTTGCTACTGATCCCTCAGGTTGTCTGAGGAAATATTGGTTACTACAGGCATGGGACAAGGGGCTAACAGCCCATTTTTAGAATGACTTTTTTTTTTTTCTGAGAGTGGGTGGGAATGGGGTGTATCCAGGAGTGGGGCATATCCTATTGATAGTAGGCACAACTTTCCAAATGGAGAAGTGGGAGACTGGCAAGAAAGAGAGCAAGTGCAAACTTGCAATGTCCCTTGGAGAGAATATGGACTCCTGGCTTTGTGCACAGGATAGAAACCAGGGGAGGGGCTGGATAGCTCTGCTGTTCTGGTGCACATGCGTGTGTATTGCTGCCTGCGAGTGGGTCTGTGACTGTGCATATGTACACACATATGCGTGAGTGTGCTGCATGAATGTGTTCAAACACATTTATGATTTTGTGTGAAGTGTAGACACATGTATACCTAGGTGGATGTACGTATAACTTTATGTGTGCGCCCATGTCTGTTTGTGACTTTGAAGGCAAAGACTTGATTAAACCTGTGTGTGTGTGTGTGTTGGGGCACTCACCCAACAGTGCATATACATGAGTGTAAGTCTGCCTGTGAGCATGTATGTAGGGACACATATGTGCACACATGAAGTAATAGCATGTAAATATATCTACATAAGCTGGGTCATGTGAACAAATGTGGCAGAGAGAAAGGATGAGAGAGGGAGAGGGAGAGAGATTGATTCTGACTGAGCACTGGGGCTGTCCAAAAGTTGTTTTCCCACACACTTGAATTTGATCCACCCTGATGCCAGTGGCTCGTCTCCAGAAGGCAGCCTCCTGAGGTGTCTCAAATTCTCATGTCACAGGGACCCAACTGTTCCTCACTCCCATCCACATGATGGGGATTTGCAGATGGGAAACCTATACAGGCCTCCGAGACAGCTGAATGAGGGAGCCCAACCCAAGGCCGATCGAATGCTATGGGGCTCGGGAGTGTATGTGGGGAGAGGGTATGGGAGCTTAAACATGAACATGACGGCAGACATTTTAAGAATCAAGCAGGACAAGGGGGGCTTAGTGGGTGAAGGGGACTGGGTATTAGAGGCCCAAGTGTGTGTATGAGCCTCACACTTGTGGGGCATGTGGCAATACGTGTATACGTGTGTGTGTATTACCTGTCTAGGCTTTACTATGCCTATCTTGACATAAATGCTCTTTCTAACGTGTACACACATGCACGAATCTACAGGAATGTATATAACACAGGATTTGTCAACATGTGCATACATGCTAACAAACACATACATATGAATAGAGTGTGCAGAAATACGCGGGCATATGTGAACACTGGCCTGATGGCAACTGGCGAGCACACACACATGCACCTCGCTCACCCACCCACATGTTAATGACAGCCTGCAAGTCGTCCCTTTCCACCACCTGTGCCTCACCCAATGCATGCATTCATTCAGCCAATGTTTCTTTTATGCCTATGATCTGCTACATTCTGTGCTGGACACTGGGGATGGTCCTTGACTTCAGGTAACTTATAATCCAGAGAAGGTAAAAGACCTGAAACCAAGTAAGGAGAGTGTTGAGGAAGGTGGGAGGACATAAGTGGTCATGGGGGGGGTGGAGACCTCTGGAGAGGTTGGTCAGTTCTGGAGTGGGGGAAGGGAGGGGTTTGGTAAAGGAGCCATAGGAGAGGAGTTCTTTGAGCCACAGCTTGAAGTTGGAACAGGTGTTCCCCAGGTGGACAACTGTAAGAAAAGGTGTTTCAGTGACAAGAAATGTCCCAGCTGGTCTCCCTACTCCCACCATTTCCAGCCCCTCCTCCACAGAGTCTCCCTTGCAGAAAAGCAGCCTGAGTAAGATGAGGTCATGCCTTTCCAATGGCTTTTCATCTCAGAGTGGACTCCAAAATGCTTAGTGGGGCCTGAGTGACCTAAGTGCTGTGTGTAAAATAGCCTCCAGTGACCTCCCTGATCTCAGGTGCCACCCCAAGGGCTTCCGTTTCGTTCCACAAAGATGGTAAAGCACAGTCCCACCTCAAGGCCATTGTACTCATTTTCCCTCAGCTTGAAATGTTCTTCCCCCAGATATCCATGTGATTTGCTCTCTCACTTTGTCTTTGCTCAAAAGGCACTTTTTTTTTGAGAGGTCTCACCTACAGTCTATCTTCGATATCCCCTCGTCCTTCTGTCCCCTCACGCCACTCCATTATTAAATACATTCGAGCCAAGCCCAAGGCTGATCAGCTGCTGTGGTGCTCAGGGGTGTATGGAGGGAATATCCATCCTCTACAGTCTCGTATACATTCTATTCTAGAAAACGAACTTCTTCAGACTGGGAGCTTTGTCCGTTGTGTTCACTGCTACCCCTGCTGTGTCCAGAGGCGTGCACAGCTCCAGTGGGCACTCAGTACACATTTGTTGAATAAACACGTTCTAGGTAGATCACACTGGCAGCCAGTGAGGAGAATAGACCGGGTTGGACCCAGATGCGAGCAGGGAGACCAGTTAGGAACCCGCCAAAATAGCTTTGGTGAGAACGTAGGATGAGGGCTCCTTTGATGTCGAACATTGGCAGTGGAGATGGCGAGAAGGCGATAGAATGTGTGCACTCTCATGCACACGTGTGCACACGTGTGATTTTAGCCAGTCAGGTCTACTGTCTTAGCTGGAGAAGGCTAAGGAAGAAAGTAAAAATGTCTTCATGTGTGAATGCAGTGTGTATGTCATGAACACCCCATGGCAAGCTGGACACCCTCCAGCTAACCTTGGCTGACCATTCTTCCTTCCTTTTGGATCGTGGCACCACCACCACCACCACCCATACGCCCACCCCTGCCGGCCAGGTTGCAGTGGGCTGTGGTGTACGGGTCCCTCTGGTTCCATTTGGTCAGTGATACAGGGCCCCTGCCTTAGGTAACAGCATCCTGAACAGTGGGAGGGGTGTTAGGAAGTCAGAGCCTCGGAGCATTAGAGGCCCTGGGACAGAGGCATGCGGACCCCGAGAGGAGTGCTCAGAGCTTTTGAGCTCAGGCCTGGTCCAGACTTGCCGAGGCCCGATGTGGCGGGAGGCAGGGAAGCCTCCTCAGACAGCATTTTCCCTCCTCCCTTCCTCTCCCTGCTCCGTTCTGGGTCCTCCCTCCTGGTGGGGTGGTGCCTTGGCCAAGTATGGGCTCAGGAGTGAGTGGTCCCCCCAGGCTGTGATGTGAATTCAGGTATGTGGGGGCACCTAGGGAAAAGGGACTCGATTTCCAGAGGACAGGCCGGGGGTTTGGGGGTGAGGGAGGAATCTCTCTGAGAGTCTCAACTTTGGCCGTTTTCCTCTCTCCCATGAGACTTGGGGGCTCGCGCTCGCGTAGCACAGTGAGGGACTGAGGTTAGACCTCAGGCAGGGCCAATCGGCGGCTAGCGGGAAGGGACAGAGACTTGAGGCGCGGGGAAAGCTGGGAGGGAGGGCCGGCGGAGAAAGGAAGAAGTGGGAGTGGTGGGTCAGCCCCGCCCCGTACCGCTCCCCGACCTGGGGAAGGGGCGGTTGAGGCCTGAAATCCTCTTTGAGAATTCCTCCTCCAGACCTCCAAGCTTGCGCCCGCGTTGCCTCATCCCCCAGAGGCCAGGGCGAGAGCCCCTTGCAGGTTCGAGGTGTCTGTCTGGGGGCCTTCTGCCAATCTCCTCTCCATCTGGACTAGGGGCGGGGGCGCTGCCGCCGCTCCCCTCCCACCTGGGCTCGGAGCTTGGGGGTTGGGCCGAAGCTGCAGCCAGAGCCGCCCACCTGCCCGCGGTGTCATGGCAACGACTCTGCCCACGTGGACGAAGAGGAAAGGGAGAAGAGAGGAGAGGAGGTATCACGACAGACGTGAGGATGGGAGGAGACTCCTCAGGGTCCTGCGTACTGGAGCCACCACCCTGCCGGTGGTCCGGTCCTAGCTGCTCTCACCCCAGGGCCCCCAGGGCGGGGTGGGGCTTGAGCGCCAGTCCTGGTCTCAGAGCGCGCATGTCCTTGGGTGTCCTGAGTAATGCTGATGACCTTGGCCTCCTGTGCTGGGGGCCTCCCCGGGCAGCGTCTTGGGGAAGATGGGGCTGTGGCATGTGCAGATCTCTCCTCTCCCCACCCTGCAAGTCGGGGATGGTGCCTGGGGCTGAGGGGATGAGAGCCCGACCTACTTCTCCATTTTCTCACTATTTTTCAAAAGGAAAATGACCCACTTTTCAGCCAATGGGACTGGGGCCTGCTCCCAGGCTGATTCCCCGAGCCCCCCTGCCCAGGCCTCTGTCCCATCGTCAGCCTATTAGCCACGTGCTGGACCCACTTGCTGAGGGAAGCAGGTGCACCTGTGTGGAGGGCTGCTTCCCCGCCATCTGCACCAGGCTGGGGAGGGGCCTGCTCTGAGTGAGGCAGGGGTGTGCTAGGGCCCTACTGATCCTGCGTGGGCTCCACTTTGGGCGGACCCCATTGGCAGCCACAGTCCCGGGCAGTTTGAATGTCCCGTCTGCCATCTCTGTACTCTCCCGGGGTGCATTCATGGAAGGGCAGGAAGGTTCTGGGGAGGGCTGGAGGAGGACCACTCTGTATTAGTGGATGGTGGTATGCTGTCTTCTCAAGCGTGAACAGGGAGAGCCTATGGCCCTTGAGAACCATGTCTGTCTTTCTGTCTGTCTGCCTGCCTGCTAGAGCTCCTTCCCGAGAACACTCCTAGAGGGTTCTGTCTCTGCCTTTCTTCCCAAGCCCCTCCCCCTCTCTAGGATATTGGTTTGGGCCTCAGAGCCCCCTCCCTCCCTCAGCTATATTGGCCTGGGCTGGCTTGGGGGGTGATTAGGGATTTAATTATTTAGTTTCTCCAGCTCAATAGATTAATTCCATCTATCACAGGCAGGCTGAGTCTTCTCCCCCTTTCAGGGCTGCCTGGCCAACCCCAGAGGGAGGGAGCATCATGGCTCACCTGGGCCTAGTGCTAGGTCTGGGAGCGATGGATAAAGTTCTTGGTGGGGGAGGGTTTGGTGTATGACACTGAGCGCATGTGGGTGCCTGAGCGATGCGGAGTGAACATGTATATTTGTTGTACGGGGACGAACACGTGCATGGACACGTATGGGAGGGCTGTACCTGCGGCTTCTGTGCGCACAGGCGGCGGCGTCCATTGGATTAAAATGCAGATGTGTGTGAACCCTTGTGGGAACAAGTTCGGGTGTATCTGCACACTATGTGACGATGACTGTATATGACAAATGCCACGTGAGTTGTGTTGGATGATGCGCATGGCTTTGTAAGCTGACTTCGGAGGAGCACATATGTTAAACTGTGAATAAGCAGCCCTGGCAACATGTGCCCGTGTGCGAGGGAGGGATGGAGGTTTTCTGAGGCTGAGTGATGAGTCAGGGCACACTGCAGGTCCACTTGGTGGCCTCATCAAACCCCTCTGGTCAGAGAGACATGCTACTTTGGACCTGCTGGGGCTTGGTCTCTCCGTGGATGAGAAGGTTGGGCCTGGACTCGGACCAGATTCCAGTCCCTCTTCCACCACCTCTGTGACCTTGGGCAATTCTCTTTACTTGTTTAAGCCTCAATTCCTCATCTGTAAGATGGAAGTAAAAATGGGAGCTCCTGTGAAGGGGAGTTTGCGAGGGCGACGTGAGAAAGGGCAGCGAAAGCACTTGACGCCATGGCTTTTTAGTTGTAGGCATTCAAAGAGCTGTACCTCGGATTCCAGAACTGAAAGGCACCAGGGGTTGCCTGTCTGAAATGTGTTCGGTGCTTGAGAACATTCTATAGCATCCTCCAAAGCAGCCCTCCAACCCTTACTCGCAGGCCTCGCTAGGCAGGACACACCCAGTTCTTCTGGAAGCCCACCGCCCTGGAGCAGCTCTGCCTGCCGGGGAGTTCTGCTCCAGCCGCACACTCATTTCCTCCCTGCCTTCTTCTGTTTCTCCTCTGCTCCCTGTGCCCCAGCCGGGGGTACTCCTTCTTGATGGCTCGATCACGGATCCTGAACTTATTGAGCACCTACTGTATGCCAGGTCTTGTCCATGCTCAGACAGATCAGATGGATCCGGTTTTCAAGGAACTCACAGTCTGCAAACAAATATTTACCCTACTCTGTTGAAGTATGGGACCCAAGAGGAGGTAGCAAGTGCTGTGTCCTGGGATTGATGGGGGGGGCACTCATAGGTAAGTTTTCTTGGAAGAACACCTCAGAGGTCAAAGCTGGGAGGACAGGCCATCCACATGGAAGGCTCTGCTCTTCCCATGCTGGCTCCCCCTGTGGCCCTAGCTCCTGCTAAGCCCAGAAATCCAGAGAAGAGAGCAGAGGCTAGGATAACCTGGAGGCTGGGACAGGATCAGGCAGAGCTGAGGCGTGTTGAGGTGTTACCCCTTGAACCTCAGAGTCTGCCAACCAACCAGCCTCCATGGGGCCCTGTGTGCGACTCCCCTGCCGGAGAGACCCAGATGAGGAGCCAGGCCCTGATTCAGGCAGCCCCTGTCTAAGCTCACAGTTTGCTTATGGGACAGTGTGCTAACCCGGGAGGCAGACTTAAACTGCGGACTTCATCAGACAGCTGGGCCAGAGGGTAGGAAAGGCCATGGGCCTGGCCTGGCTGAGAAGCTGCTGCCCAGTGGACCCTTGCCATGGGCTGGGATCCTACCTGTTGTTCTCTGATGGCTCGGGCAGGATGAAGTCTGGGGGCCAGCCCAAATTTCATCAAACACATACAAAGTACAGAAGGTGCTAGGGTGCTTAAGTTGGGAGAAGCCAGCATATGGAAACGTGTGTCCATTGCCTTGGCTGGATCAGCTTATTTTCTCATTGCCATGGCATTAGGAGGTAGGTGGTATCCCTGTTTGACAGAGGAGCAAATTGAGACTCAGATAAACAAGTTTTCAGGATCATGCAGATAGGTCACAATGTAATAGTTGGAGGTAGATGACGGTCTTTCCAATACCCAGGAATAAGGTCACTGGGCTTTTCCTTCCAGATCCCAGCTGGAGAAGACACCAGCATCCCTGGCTGCAGGGATTGGTGGGGCTGCAAATCAAGGGCTTCTGGTTGCCACCATCTTTGGCTGCCATCTTTGGCCACTGTCTTTGGCCATCAGGGCTGCTCTGCTATCTTCAGTATGCTCAAGGTGCGGGGGTCTTCAAAAGGAGCTCAGGCCAACAAAGTCCTGGGTGAATCATGAAACAAATGAGTTTTCAGAGCACGCATTTTTGATCCAAACCCAAGTCAGGCATGGCTACAGCCTCTGCCCAAGGCCATTTGAGAAACCGTCTTAGAGACCCTGCTTCCAGACCTCACACATTTTCGTGGTCCCCTCTCCATTGTTAATAGCATTGGTGGACATTTTACCTGTATTATCTTAATCCTTGTGACATCACGATGCAAAAGGAACTATTCTTGCTTCCATGTGGAAGTTGAGGAAATTGAACTCAAGAGAGACGAAGGGCCTTTCCTTAAGCCCCATGTCTAGCAAGTGGTAGACCCGGGACGTGAACCCAAATAGTTTCACTGAAGACCCGTAGTCTCTCTCACTAGCTGCCCCTGACCAGGGTCCTCTAGGAGTCTGGTCCTGGGAGTCCTGTCTTTCAGCCGTGGGCAGGGATGACTTCCCCAGGAAGGCTTCTGGGGACCTTCAGGAGGGAGAACATGGACATGACAAGGCCGAAGAACCTGAGACTGGGTTCACTTGGCAGGAAGGGAGGGACAGGCCGAAAGCAGTTGGCCCCGTGATTAGGGAGCGTGAGGCAGGGCTGGGGGTCAGGCGGAATCGTGCCTCACAGCGCCTTTGGCAGCCCTGGGGAGGGAGGAGGAAGCCTGAACTTTGCTTCTGGGGTCTCTTGGCTCTATGGCCCCAACTGGGAGAGGAGCTGCGGCCCGGAGAGTCTGAATGAAGAGACCTACCCAGACCCTGAGATTTCCTCTGCAGAGTTTCATTCTGCTCTGCTGTGTGGGGAGAGTCATTTCCCCCACTCTTTCTTCCTCTTTCCCCCAAACGCCTTCTCTAGGCAAAGGGAGTCTGGAGAGACCCAGATGCAGCTGGAAAAGAGCTGTCTGTGTCTGCCCAGTTGAGAGGGGCTAAAGAAGTCTGATGAGCAGCACTGGGTTTGGAGGCTGGATTTCTAATACCAGATCCTTCCAGGGCTCTCTAAAGCATTTAGAGGGAAAGGAGTAGAGGTCCTTTCTGTGGGCTGTTGGGCACAGGAGAAGAGTGGATGAGGGTGGCAATCATTTCCATTGATACAAATAGACATGTATTTTTTAAAGAGATTTATTTACTTTAGAGAAAGAGAGTGTGTGCATGAGTGAGGGGAGGGGCAAAGGGAGAGAGAGAGCGCATCCCAGGCAGACTTCCCGCTGAGAAGCCTGACACAGGGCTTGATCCCAGGACCCTGAGATCAGGACCTGAGCCAAAATCAAGAGTCGGCCACTTAACTGACTAAGCCACCCTGGCGCCCCCACATAGATATTTTTTGAGCACCTATTAATGCCAGGCGTCGTTTGAGACAGAATACTGCAGCACATGAGACAGATGTAGTCCATGTCTTGCTGGGGCTGATGTTCTACTATTAGGAGACAGACTGTAAACATGTCATAGCTAAAGAAAATAATTTCAAAGAGCAATAAGTGCTATGAAGACAATGAAACAGGGTGACGCAGTGCATACCTGGGGGATGGGGTTCAACCTTAGTTAGTGAGTGGTCAGGGAAGGCCTCTCTGAGCTGAGGCCTGAAAGATGAGGCAGAGGAAGCCATGGGAATATCTGGGGCAGAGTGTTCCAGCAGAGAGAACATCAAGTGCAAAGCCCCCTGAGGTGGGATTTTCAAAGAGATTATAGGTAGTGTGCGTTATTCACAGACTGAGCACTGTCCAATGGGTCAGGAGATGGATTTAGACTTGGCTCTGCCTAAATGTCTCGAGTGTTTTGGAGCGGTAAGCCCATTTGCTGTAAAATTCCTACCCTAACCCCCCAGGAAGAGTTGATTAAATAAAGTAATAAAGGTGAACAAAAAGACCCCGAGCTTCCCTCCTTCTGTTCTGTCCCTCCTGACTTCTTCTCCATTTTTCTGGG
Organism: Ailuropoda melanoleuca; assembly: GCF_002007445.2. Lineage (NCBI taxonomy): Eukaryota > Metazoa > Chordata > Mammalia > Carnivora > Ursidae > Ailuropoda > Ailuropoda melanoleuca. The sequence continues at coordinate 12,944,073 of NC_048219.1, read as the reverse complement.
GCAGTAAGGGTGGGAGGAGGTTTTTCTCTGGGGTCCTCAGGGCTGGGGGCTGGGCACAAGACATGTTGAGTCTTCAGCAACGGGGCTGATGGTGGGGTTGAGAGAGGCCAGGGGCAAGGGCTCCAGCCCAGCTACAAGAGATCCTGCCAAAGGCAGCTGGGCCAGGCCAGTGCTGGAATGGTTCAAGGGGGCTCGGGCGGGACTGGATGCAGGAGGAGGCAGGCAGCGGGGCGGGGCGGGGGGAGGAATGCCCACCCATGTGCAGAGGAGTGTGGGCTATAGGTCCTCGGTTTTATGTGAAGGCTCCCCAGGAGCTAGCCCTTTTATAGTGGACATACAGCCCCCACCACATATGCTGCTGTCAGGGCAGGGGGTGGTGGAGGACTGGACAGGGAAACTGAGGCAGAGTCCTCGCCATTCTGGTTGACACAGCGAAAGGGAATGGGTAGGCAAAGCCTGAAACTTTGGGGTCCCAAGAGCACACGTGGCTCACCCACGGGCATGTAGGAGCCCAGGCCTATAGCAGCAAAATGAGTTCCAGGCCTCACTTTCTGCAAGTTCTGCTGTGTTGGAACTGGTATGGGGATGATCTCACAGGTTCCAGTGTGAGGGGACTAGATAAGGCTGATCCCCAGGAAGAGAGCAACTGTACCCCTTGGGTGTCCTCTGGACCATTGTGTCCAGCTTGTAGCTTTCCCGGACAGCTTCGTGGGCAAGGCATGAATTGGTTAATATTTGATTTTTGAAATCTTTATCTTTGCTTTGCCCAGGGCATCACTTTGTGTCAGCCTCTGAGACGTTGGCCTTTGCCAAACACTCTGGGTTCCCTGGTGCCTAGGTGTGGACAGTCTTGACTAAGACCTGTTTTTTTCCCTAACAGAATACCTTTGGTCTTATATGGTTGTCCAGGAGAGATTAAGTGACCCACCCAAGAGTCACACTGTAAACCAATGGAGGAAGTTAAAAAAAAAAAAAAGTACAGATAACGAGAACTCCTTTTATTAAGCATTCATCTTGTGCCAGGTTCAGTTCCAAGGGCTTTATATGCTTTACCTTTTTAACCATCACATTCTTGTTAATTCCTTCTGACAGCTCTAAAATCAAGGCCATTTTACAGATGAGAAAATAGGCTAAGAGAGGCGAATCGCCTGCCCAAGTACACAGAGCTAGTGAGTGAGTGCAAAGGGATTTGAACCCAGAGAGTCTGACCACAGAGTCTGCACAGATAACCGCTTTGATCCAGGGAGGCTGTGAGTTGCCTGGGTCTTGAGAAAGGCAAAGCACCTGAGTTGGCTGGGCAGGGCCCTGGGGGAGAGAAGAGGAAAACACTCTGACTCTATCCTCTGCAGCCCTTTTCCTTCCTCCATGTTCCATTCTTTTTCTGGAAGGTAATTGCTTGGGGCAGTGACAACCTCCTGGCGAATTACACAGCTGGTTTCCCAGTGAGATTTGTAACAACAACCCCGCCAGCCTGGCAGCCCCCAGCAAGTTCCGGGTTAAGAAACTAATTGCTGGATTGTGTAGTTGGTGCTAAATTGGGTAATTTCTTGGTGACGGCATGCGTGCCAGTTCTTGCAGTCTCAGATAGGTTCGAGCTGCATCAGAGAATTTGTCATACACGGCACCCTCCCAGACCCCTCCGCTGCCCACCTCCCAGCTGGCTCAGGCAGTTGCAAAAGCGGCTGCTCTCTGGGCCCAGAGGTTCACCATCTGGGCAGCTCCTGTGTCCTGGGGTGGTAGGTAGATGCCTCGGTGCAGTAAAATGGGGGAAAATAGCACCAGCACCCCGAGTTGTCCTAGGGCCTCGAGGAGCTTCCTTTATTCGGTACTTATCTGACCTTGGACTTGGATCAGACTCAGCATCACTGCACAGGGGAAAAGGCTAAACCGCACCCTGGTTAGCTCCGGAAGTGTGCGGGTCTGTGCGAGGTTTTATTTGTTTGTTTTTCTTTTCTTCTTTGAACAGATTCACTTTCATTACTGTGTTTACTTCAGAGTGGCGTTTAGTAAGGTTGGCTTCTCTGGGCTAGCAGCACAGGTCGGAGGAAAGCTAAAGCATTGGGGTGAGGCAGCACTGGGTTTGACTTCGGGCTTTGCCGCCAGCCCTGTGACCTGGGCCTCTGTCAGCCTCAGTTTCTTTTTCTGTAAAATGGAAGTGGGGGATAGTATCTATCCCTTGGAATAGTTGTGGGAGTTACATAAGATGCTGTAAGTGAAAGGCTTACCTTCACCCAACAAACACCTGCCATGTGCCAAGCATCGTTCTAGGGGTTGGGGTAACGCAGAGCTTCCTGCACTTCCACGGAGCTTCCATTCTCATGGGAGAGGTGAACAGTCTCCCAATCACGCCAGTTGAAAATGGTAACTGTCTAAGAGCTATACAGGGACCTAGTGCCTTGAGAGCAAACAGCAGGGAGATCTGACCTAGTCAGGGAGGCCAGAGAAAGCTGCCCTGAGGAAGCAAGAACGGGGCTGAGATCTGAAGGGTGTGTAGGAGTTAACAAGGCAGAGGTGGGCGGGCAAAGCTTTCTGGACAGGGGGAGCAGGTCCCTGATGGGAGGGATCATGGGACTGCAAAAAGACTGGCCTGGTTGGAGCAGAGGAAGCAAGGGGGAGCATGTCGTGAGAGGATTGTTGGAAACGTAGAAAGGGCCAGACCCTGCAGGCCTTGGTGGACAGGTTATGGCGTTTTATCTTAAGAACATCAATAAGCCATTGATGAGTTTTAAACAGAGAAGTGACACGATCGGATTTCTGTTTCCAAGTGACCGTTTGGACTGGAAGCAGGGTAGGAAAGGAAGCAGGGAGACCAGTTAGGGGCTTTTGCAGATGCTCGGGTAGGAGATGGTGTGCGGGGTTAACTGGATTAGTTAGCAGTGCTCTCTACTTACAAATATAGGAAATCTGGCCAACAATGGTTTAAATGAAGAGGCGTTTATTCCTCCTTACCGCATTTAGGCCCAGAGGAAGGCAACTGCTTATGTTGGTTCCAGAGCTCAATGATTCCAGGACTAGCATTTTTGTGATTCTCTAGGCCTTTCTCTCCTGTTGGCAAGATAGCTGCTTGAGCTCCAGGCATTGTGGTTGTATTGGAGCCTAGAAGAAAGGTGGGGAAGGATGGTACTAGCAGGCTCCACCCTTTTTATCACAAAGGCAAACTATTTCCCAGAGACCATCAGATTTTTATGTATATATCATTACCAAAAGTGAATCCTGTGGCCTCCAGTTACATGGGGTGCTGGGAAAGGGGAAAGAAGGTTGAGAGCGAGTTTTAGCTAGTCAGGCAACAATGATTTGGTGGATATGGAAAGAAGTGGGCAGATCTATTTTTAGGAAGCAAAATCCATAGGACTTGGTGATGGACGGAATTATGAGTCCCCTCCTTGCTTGTTTTACCTCCCTATTGATTAGCAAGTAAGAGGGTGGCCGCCAGAGAATGTGATGGTAAAGCAGACTATACGGGAGGGAGACTATATACGTCCGTCTACATCAATGAAATCTTTTCTTTAGGAAATCCATAAACTGGGTATCTCCTTCCCTCAGTAATTTGTATTTGATTACAGTTTCGTATGTGGACATTGGGGATTTTTGAAATCCCAAATAAAGGCTTCACATGAGGGGATTATATTGTGTAACCTTTTAGAGTTTATAAAATGGCTTCATATACATTTTATCATTTGATATGAAGATCCTGGGAGATAAATGAGCAGGCATCATTAGGTCACTTGTCTAGCGTCACACACCTTCTGCTTTTAGAACTTGTGCTTTTTCCACTCGACAGTGCTGCCCTGTAGGACATGGGTAAGGGAGGCGGGGGTAGCTTGTCTAGAGAGGGACAATGACAGGGGCCAGTCTCGCCTGAGACTGGAGCTGGGAGAACGTGGATTGTTGCTAAAGAGGCTGAAGTTGGATAAGATCTTGATGGAGGCTCAGAGGCTTGGCGGCAGCACCTGTGTGGGGCGGGACCGAGGAGTGGGGGGAGCCTGGGAACGTCCACATTTGGGAAGCTTCGTGTGAGACTCCAGGTCGAGGTGATCACAGGCAGAGCAAATGAGATGGTCTGGGCTTCTGCCAAAGTGGGCTTTCGTGCTGCGAGTCTCGAACATTCGTTCCACCTGGGTCAAGAAGAGGAGGACCGTGATGTGGATGAAGGACCAGGCTATCAAAATTTCTTTCCAAAGCAGGGAGATGCTTCCAAGAGCTTTTCCAACAACTGCTTGTGAGGCCATTTGGGTCTGAAGTCACCTCTGCTTCCCCAGAGAAGGGAGGTGGAGGAGAAGACTTGTTGTCTAGAGCCAAGCAGTTGATATCTGTGAGGTCACCCCCAGTTCCTTGCAGGCAAGATAACCAACAGCTTCTTCAGTCCAGATCACAGGGTGGGCCATATCTCACCCTCTCCTCTGTGGAAGATATCCAGGAGACTCCACAATTCTTTTCATTGTCTCACATCCCTCAGGGTCAGGAAGTTCTTCCTGATGTCTGACTGTGTCTCTTCCACTACTATTAATCATGCCTGCAGAGCTAGCTCTTCTTCCTGACATCCCTGTGTCTAATAATGGCATCATTAGTCTTCCAGTCACGGCTGCTGCAAACTTCAGAGTTGTCTTCCTTCCTGACTCTCTCTCTCCCCCACCTCATCCCGGTATTTGCCAAACCCTAAATGTCTGCTGGAACTCTCACAGCCCACCCCTAAAAACTCCTTATTTGCCCACCTCTTCTGCCTTTGTGCCTCCTGTTTCCTTCTCTGGGAACTCTCTCTCCCGCGCCACTTTGTCTTTGGAACACACAGCCTTCTTGTTCTCCATCCCAAACACATTCTTCTCTGGGAAGTCCTCCTCAATTTCCCTCTATTGGGTCTGGTCTTGTTTTCATCTGAACTAGTGTAATGTTTTGCTACCTCTTTCTAGTCCAGTCATTTATTCGTCTACTTGGTGAACATTTATTGAGGACCTGCTCTGGACAAAGCCCCGAGTTAGGTGTTGGAGATTCAGAGATAATTAGGATATGGTTCCTAGCCTGCAGTAGACCACATTCTAGTTGGGGAGACAGAAACTGAAACAGACAATTTCAGTGCAGTATTATGGTTTCTTTCATGGGGGAACCAAGGGTGCTATGAAAGCCCAATAGAGACACATAACCCAGAATAAGAGTACAGAAAGTCTTTGAGGGTAGGTGGGGCTTCATCTGAGTAAGTGTTAGCCAAGGGAAAGAGTTGAGGGGAGTAGATGGAAGGAGATTCTAGGAGGAGGGTATAGCTTGTGCAAAAATACAGGGACCTAAAATAACCCTGTCGTGTAGGATTTTTCCCTTGTTAGACTATAAGCCTCTCGATGACAGAGACCACACTTAGATTACCTCTATACTCTTCTCACTCAGTCTTGCTTAAGGTAGCTGCTCAACAAATTTTGTGGAATGGAATTGTATTTGAGGGCAATGAAAGGAAATCTCAGTGGCTCAGCACCACGGACAGATCACACAGACACCTGCAGTTGGAGGTAGTCCAACCTGTAAGCTCATTTGCATGTATTTGCATAATGAAGCCAACTTCATTTCCCTGGGGGTCCAAAGGCTCTGCATCATGGGGGATCCTATCAGTCCTGGTTTGGGGGGTTGGGAAGGGAAACTGTCAAGGCCAGAGACTGGTCCTCTGAGGACTCTGGGACAATCTCTTTCTTCCTTTGCTCACTACCCTTTTCTTTGCCATCAGGAGCCAGTGATCCTGAGCCTTCTGAAGTTAGGATTCTGTCTGGTGGTGGAGATCCTGACACCAAGGATGGGAAACCCCGGATGGTGAGTGGTAGGAGTCTGGGAGATGGGGAGTAGATCGAGGTTCTGAAATCAGAATAGCTTGGGTTATTCTGGAAGCAGCCTGAAACAGTGGGTATGGAGAGGTGGTGGTGGGGAGGAAGGGAGGCTGGGTCTCGGAGGTGCTGCTGTGTGGAGTCTTTGAGGCTGTCATCCCCTCCTAGTCAGCAGATGGCCCAGGAGCCTGGTCTGGGATGAGGGAGGGCACCGTCTGCCAGCTCCTCAGTCCCTGTCCCTCCTGCTGACACCCCCTCCTGCCGTAGCTCCTGTCCTGGCAGCTCTGGAGCCCTGACTGGAGGCAGTGCTTGCTGAGAGCTGACCTCTCTGTCCTGTAGCCTTGGCAAGCCTGGGATGGGGGCCAGAGGCACTGGTTCTGACGCCTTCTCTCTATCACCTCCCTGCCCTGCCAGCCCACTGTTCCTGGGAGGAGGAACTCCTGAGTTCCAATCCCAGTGTAGGGTTTAGATGCTGCCTTGGACAGCCAGTGTTCCTCCTCTTTATGGTTTCTCCTCCCTTGGTGACTCCCATACAGTGGAATGGGGGTGGCCGATGGGGGTAAAAGGCAAAAGGGGAAATTTCCCTGGGGAACACTTGGAACCCAGAAGAGGAAGAGGCAGTCATCTTAGGTTATTCCTTCCTGTCTCAGCCCTGGAGTGGGTGGGTGGGGGGTTGTGGGAGGGAGGAGAATGAGCCTGCAGCCAGATGGAAGGAACAGGGTGTGGAAGGAAGGGGAGGGGGTGGATACGTAGATGTGGGTCCAGTGTTCTGTTTGGTTCCTGCTGCTGGAGGCTGTGACCCTGAGGCCTGGCCCTTCACAGCAGCGGATATGGGGTAGGGTTGGGGCAGAGATGTGGCTCTGGATCAATTTGCCTAAAGCCGGCTTGTTAAACGCTAGATCACCTAATGACTGGTTTCTTTGAAGATATATTTTTTTAATGTCTGTTTGGGTATCCTTTTATTTTTGGTAACCTAAGGATTTTTACAAACCCATTTGGCTGAGCGGATTTTATCTCGTGAATAAGTGTTTATCAGATTTGCAGCATTTGATGAATGATGGCATTATTTTGTGCCCTTGTGAGTGTCTTTGTCTAGGATGACTGTTTTAAGGCATTTTAAGCTCATTTGGGGAAAGATAGTACAATTAATCACAATAAATTGATATGCATTACCTAAAGGGTTACCAGAATACCTAAGAATAGAGTTTTAGGTAAAGTGGCCTGTTGTTCGATCCGAATCCTTTTTCTTCTTATTTTCCCAGGAGGTTCCTGGGGCCTGGCCCCCAACACTATGAAGAACCCTTGCTGAGGCCATGAGGGGTTACCATGGCGACCGCGGTAGCCATCCCCGCCCAGCCCGCTTTGCCGACCAGCAGCATATGGACGTGGGCCCAGCTGCCAGGGCCCCGTACCTGCTGGGCTCCGGGGAGGCCTTCTCCACTGAGCCCCGCTTCTGTGCCCCGAGAGCTGGCCTGGGACACCTTTCTCCTGAAGGGCCCCTGAGCCTGAGTGAGGGGCCATCAGTAGGTCCTGAGGGAGGGCCAGGGGGGGCCGGGGTTGGGGGGGGTAGCAGCACCTTCCCCAGGATGTACCCCGGCCAGGGCCCCTTCGACACCTGTGAAGACTGTGTGGGCCACCCTCAGGGCAAGGGTGCCCCCCGCCTGCCTTCTACACTCCTGGACCAGTTTGAAAAGCAGTTGCCAGTTCAACAAGATGGCTTCCACACGCTCCCATACCAGCGAGGTCCAGCAGGGGCCGGACCCGGGCCAGGGCCAGCGTCCGGCACTGCCCCGGAGGCCCGCAGCGAGAGCCCCAGTCGCATCCGGCACCTGGTTCACTCTGTGCAGAAGCTCTTTGCCAAGTCCCACTCTTTGGAGGCCCCAGGGAAGCGGGACTATAATGGGCCCAAGGCTGAGGGAAGAGGTGGCTCTGGAGGAGACAGCTACCCTGGCCTGGGCTCTGGAGGCCCCCACACCTCCCACCACCACCATCACCACCACCACCACCACCACCACCAGTCCAGGCACGGCAAGAGGAGCAAGAGCAAGGACCGCAAGGGGGATGGGCGGCACCAGTCCAAGGCCGCTGGCTGGTGGAGCTCCGATGACAACCTGGACAGCGATAGCGGCTTCCTGGCGGGTGGGCGGCCTGCTGGGGAGCCTGGTGGGCCCTTCTGCCTGGAGGCTCCAGACGGGTCCTACCGGGACTTGAGCTTCAAGGGGCGCTCGGGCGGGTCGGAAGGCCGCTGTCTTGCCTGCACTGGTATGTCCATGTCACTGGATGGACAGTCGGTCAAGCGAAGTGCCTGGCATACCATGATGGTCAGCCAGGGCCGGGATGGATACCCAGGGGCCGGGCCAGGCAAGGGGCTCCTGGGTCCGGAGACCAAGGCCAAAGCCAGGACTTATCACTATCTGCAGGTGAGGCTTTGGTGGGGGGTGGGCACAGGGTCCTCAGCCTTCACTGGTCTGTCATCCAGGGAGCTATCAGAAGGGTTGGATGGGAGTCAGTTGTCCCTGTGGTGGAGGCCTGGAGGCAGGGAAGTTCCGCCCTGCCTCACTGTGTCACCTTGAGCCCCTTTTGGGATCTCGCTCTCCCCATTTGTACAACGAGGGAGCCCTTCTATTCTGATATTGCATATCAGTGCCAGGAAGACTTCCCTTTGACCTGCTGTTTGGACAAGCTGTGCCGGCCTCTGTCTCCTGAGCTCGGAGGCAGAATGAGGTTGAGGGTAGGCAGTGGACAGGACAGCGTGGCACTCTCCGGCTGTAGCTTCCCTTGAGATTGGAGGTCAGCCGTTGGAAAGCAGCTCTCCTGCCCCTAGGCCTTCTCCAGACCTCTTTTCTGCTCAGATCTGGGTGGTCCAGATACTGTTTGAGTAGGAAGGTCAGTTATTTCCAGAATGTGCCTCTGCTGGGGTATGTCATGCTGGGGTGCCTGCAGTAGGATGCCATGAGGCCAAGGAAGAGCCCTGGGAGCCTGTCCTGTGGGTTTGCCTGGGCTGGGGATACACTGAAGTCCGAGCCCCAGATTCAACACCAGGGCAGGGCTTCTTGGGAGTGGATGGCACAGGTGATAGCTGGCATGCTGTTCCCAGCATGTCTCCCCACTTGTACGGTTTCTGCAGGTGAGGCCAGGAGCTCTGACCCCTTCTGCTTAATGGCATCCTTATCCATCCCACACTGTCCCCTCTCCATCTCCTTATTGAGGTGGGGTCAGGGCTCTTTTCACCATCAACCTTCCTCTTCTCTGCGTCAGGCCCCTCTCCTATCCCCCCTGGCTCGCTTTTTTTTTTTTTTTAAGTTTTATTTATTTAAGTAATCTCTACTCCCAACATGGGGCTCAAACTCACGACCCTGAGGTCAAGAGTTGCACGCTCTTCTGACTGAGCCCGCCAGGCGCCCCCCTGGCTTGCTTTCTTGAGGCCTCCCATAGGTTTAGGAGGAAAAGTCAATACAAGTTCTGGAAGTCCAGCAGACTTGGAGTTATGCCCCAAACCCACATGCCACACATTTAGTCCACAGTCATTCACTCAGTGAGCATTTCCTGGGGGCCGTGGATGCAAAGATGATACAGACGTGGCTTGTGAAGAGCTCACGGGGTCGGTGGGATAGACAAGGAAGCAGGTAGCATAGAGCGGTGAGGCTGTGACAGGAGAGAGCCCCGGGTGCCATGGGAGCACAGAGGAGGCACCTCTCCCACCGGGGGTGGTGGCGGCTGGGGGCTGCTCACTGCAGCTTTGGGGGAGGAGGACTCCTGAGGTGAATCCCAGTGGAGCTGGAGCTGGAGTTGGTCGAGCGCAGAAGTGGATTAAGGGTCTTCCAGGAAGAGACTACGGCATGTTCAGAGGTACAGAGAATTGACCTTGCATGTGTCTTTTGGGTGTCCCCAGCCTTGCTGGTAAGTTCTTCCCACGTTAGGGCTCTCCTGGGTGGAGAACTTACGAGAGAGCTCAAGGGAAAACATAGGGACACGTGGAAGCAGGAAGGGCCATGTGGAAGCAGCCAGTAGGGAAGGGGGAGACTTCTAGGATTCAGGACTTCTGGGTGGCCGCCTCCCCGGGGAGAGAGGTTCTCTAAGCTGGGAATTGAAGGGTCCAGCAGAAAGGGCCGAGGAGGGGACACCACCCCTCCTTCTCCCCCATCTGAGCCCTGGCCATCCCTGGAGCCTCACTGCCACACCGCTGCTCCCTGCTGCTTCTCCAGGGCTGTCCTGACCTCTCTGGGGGCTTCCTTTTTAGCATGCACCTCACAGTGTCCTGCAGAGGAACGAGGAGCCGCAGTGGCTGTGCAGTGGGAGCCCCGCAGTGTGGCAGAGAGCGCCCTGGCTGTCCCATCTGCTGGCCTGCCTCTCTGCAGAGCACAGGGAAGGGATCCCTCAGGGCTTGGGGGTCCAAGGCATCTTAGGATTGCAAAGTCAGAGCCCCTGTGTGGGAGAACTAACAGACTGTAACGGGCTGTGCCCAAAAGCGGGGGAAGCTGGCCCCATCGGACTAGGTGTTTTTGTTGGATCCTTAACCCTTTGGTTGAGACCCTGTTTCTCCCACTGTGCCAGCTGTCCCTCAACCCTCTCCTGAACCCCTCTTTCTACTGGAGCCCTTGTTCCTTTATGGAGTCCCGTCTCCTCCCTGTGTTCCCATCTTCAGAGCAAGCCTCTCCTCATTGAGCCCTGCCCCTCCCTGTGGATTCCTTCCATCTTGGGATCCCATTCCATCCCTGGGTCACTGTTCTCATTTTGATTTCTGTCCTGTCACCTAGCCTCACCCCCTGAGTCTCTGTCCTTCCCTGAACTCTATGTTCTCCCTGAATCTTGACGCCTCTCAAAGTCTCCATCCTCACCCCGTTCAGCCTGTTCCTTGCAACAAGTGTTTGAAATCTTCCCCACCTGCCCCAGCGCTCTCGCCCATGCCTCTGCTTATACCTCATTCTTCCTTGTGTAGGCCAACCATCACAGGCTCCCTCGCCTTCCTGTCAGCCCACCTACAGACTCATCTAGATCCCCAGCCACCCCCGTCCCCATCCTTCTTGGCTCAGAGAGAAAGCTAAGACCACTCATCCCAGGCTAATCCTTCCAGCAGGGCTTGAGCCCATCGCCCCAGGCTCCCCTCTGTCTCTGAACTGCCCCCCACCACATTGAAAGACTATCTTTATCTTTATCTTTATCTTTATCTTTATCTTTATCTTTATCTTTATCATCTTTATCTTTACTGGCTCTTCTCTTATCCTGGAAGTATGCCCAGGTCTCTCATCCTAAAAAATCCTTCCTTCTCTCCTTACCCCCTGCCATCTCCCGTCTTCCCTTCATACCCAAGTTCTTAGAGCACAGAGTCTACGTCTGTACTTCCTTTCATTCTCCCCTTTACTACAGTCTGACGTCCACATCCCCTGTCCTCTAAAATGTTCCGTCAGTGGTCACCAGTGGTCTCATGAGAGGTCTCCTTGAAAGACACCTTTCAATGCTTATAATAATAATAGCTAACATTTATTGAGGACTTACTATGTGCTGGGCACACTATGTTGGCTTATTTATCCTTCCCACCAACGCTGGGACGTCAGCATAATTGTCATTACCAATTCACAGACGAGGAAACTGAGAGAGTAATCAGTTTTTGCTTAAGTTCGCCTAGCAAGCGATGGGGCAGGAATTTAAACATGGCTCTGACTCCTGAGCCCGAATCACTAACCTCTGAAAGCACTGTGGCATTTGACATTATCAACTCCTTTTATTCTGGAAATGTCTCCTGTTTCCATGACATGGCATTCTCCTGACTTCCCTCCTACCCCTCTGCCCACTCCTTCTCAGGTGACTTCATAGGCTTTTCTTCCTTTCTTGCAGTCCCCTTTTTAAATGTCACTGAATCCCTCCCCAGCTCTCTTTCTTTCCCCTGGGCTGTTTCATTCACCCCTGTGGATTCGCTGCCGCCCATGACTCCCACGTGTCTGCCTCCAGTCCAGATCTCTCCGCTGAGCTCCAGAACCGAACACAACCACCTGCTCAGCATTTCACTGCCGAACTTAAGATGCTTAACCCTAACCTATCACCTCTCCCCCAGACCTGTTTCTCTGGGATTCTGTGGCTCAGGGAGCGACAGCACCATCCCCCAGGTCCTCAGCCCGCAGCCTCCCAGTCACCCGCGGCTCCTCCCCGCCCCCTCGCCCCCTCGCCCCCTACGTCTAATCAGACTCACTGATGCTCCTTAACAGCTCATTTCCATCTCCTCGTCCCCCTCATTGTCATGGTCTTAATTTAGGCTCATCATCTCTTGCCTGGCTAACAGTATCAGCCTCCTAATTGGCCTCCCTCCTGCCACTCCATCCCCTGCCCTGCTCCCGGCCCTACACAGCGCATCCCCCCCCTTTGGACTGTCAGAGCGCTCTTTCTGAAACAAATCTGATGGCACTTGCCTGCTTGGAGCCCTCTGTGGCTCCTCAGGGAAGGAGGGAAGAGTTGGAGGATTTGGGGTGTCAGGAGGTTAAGAGGAGGAAGGAGAAGGGAGAAGGAGGGGTGAAAGGTGATACGTCACTGCCGGGGTGGGTCAACACAGGTCACTTTGGCCTCGGAGCTTCGGCCTCCTGGCTCCTGGTACAGGACCTCGATCAAGTAGTAAGAGGTGCGTGAAGAGTGATGAGGCATCTCCCGGAGGGGAGGGGACCGCCGGAAACCTGACCTCTGGCTCTGCTACTGCATGTCCCCGAGCGAGGCGGGCTCCAGCTAGCAGAGCGCCCCCCACTGGCAGTGGGGACAGAGGGTCCTGGCTGCTCCGTGCAGTAGGGCCGTGTCTGAGAGACAGAAGCCCCTATCCCTGCAGGTGCCGCAAGATGACTGGGGGGGTTACCCCACTGGGGGCAAGGACGGGGAGATCCCCTGCCGCAGGATGCGGAGCGGCAGCTACATCAAAGCCATGGGGGATGAGGAGAGCGGAGACTCAGACGGCAGCCCCAAGACATCTCCCAAAGCGGTGGCCCGGCGCTTCACCTCCCGCCGCTCCTCCAGTGTGGACCAGGCCCGGATCAAGTACGGACAGGGAGGGCCAGGGGCTGGGGTGGGAAGCTGGTACTGGGTCCCTGCGGATGTGTGTGGAGTGCGTACCAGGAGGGTTCCTTGCGTAGGGTTCATCTGGGGAGTCTCGCCCTGCCCCACGTGAAGAGGGGTCCCTGGTGATCGCTGCAATCCAAGCGCCTCGTTGGGAGAGTCCCTTTACCCAGGAGTCTCGTGGGAGGACCCTGGCTGAGGTGGGGGGGGGGTTCCGAGGGATAGAACCCGCTCAGGGGCCCCTTTCTAGCAGATGCCTGTTCTGAATATGGAATGTTGTCCTTTCCCAGCTGTTGTGTCCCTCCCCGGATCCATCCCCGGAGCTCCATCCCTGGCTACAGCCGTTCCCTCACCACCGGACAGGTAGGGACAGTCCAGCATGATTTAAGTCCCATACTCAGCCTGTGCCTTAAAATCAGAGGTCCAACCCATGGAGAGAGCACAGGTCTGGTTCTGGGGGAGCTGGGAAGCCTGCCTTGGGATTCCTGAAGCTGACTCAGACTGGGGGTCTCAGTCACATCCTTCAAAACCACCAGGGGTCCTCAAAGTGATGAGTTTGTAGGGGCGACATCAGGTCTCTGAGGTTCCCCAGCTGTGTCCCAGCCTGATTAGTCCCAGTTCACCCCGTGCGAAGGGCAGGTATGGTGGTACAGACCGGAGATAGGCAGAGCTGCTGTGGGAGAGATGCCTGCACTTGAGTTCTTCTCCCCCTGGCCCCCCCGCCCCGGGACTGTTAGTGAGACCCAGCAGAGCCTCTGTCTTCTCACCTTTAAAATGACAGTAGTAGTGATATTTATCTCAGGGCTTTTGTGAGAGTTCAGTGAGAAAATGTATGGAAACACAGGGTACCTGGCCCCAGATCGGTACTTTATAAATGTGAGTTCCACCCCTAAGTGTAGACTTTGCCCCCAACCAAGCTGAGGCATGCATGATTACATGCGTGGCACCGATAGCAATTCCAGCTCAGCTACTTACCAGCTGAGTGACCTGGGGCAAGTTAGTTGACTTTTTTGAGCCCCACTTTCTCTTTAAAAATAGGCATCATAATAGTGTTCTTGGCCCATAGCCAGCACTCAGGAAAGGTTAGCTATTTTTACTGTTTGCTGGGGAAAAAAAAGGGAATGCAAAAAAGCAAAGCAGAAGAGTGTCCAGATTGGCTCCCATTGTTTGCTGCCACGGCCTTTGTTACATTTCCTGAATCAGGGAATCTGATTGGCACAGCTGTCTTTTCACATCAGACTAGCCTATGTTGATAAAGCCAGTGGTTAATGCTCAGTCCTCGTTTTACTTGACCCATCAGCAACATCTAACACAGATGATGACTCTCTCCTTCTTGAAACACCATACTTAGTTGGCTTTGAAGGCACCATAACTTTTAGGTTCTCCTAGATTCTCTCTCTGGCTGTTTATGCTTAGTCTTGCCACCAGCGCCTCTCCAACTCTCCAGGATCTGAACACTGGATTTTTCCAGGACTTAGTTCCTGGACTTCTCTCGACACTCACTCCTTAGGTGAGCTCATTCAGGCTCATGGCTTTGAGTATTATTGAGGGCCCGATGACTTCCAAATGTGCATCCCCAGCCCCAATCCTCCCATAATTGCCAGGCATGTGTGTCTAACAGTGTATCGAAATCTCACTTGGGTATTTAGTAGACATTTCAAACTTAAGATTTCCGCAGTGGAACTGCTAGTATGTGTATCCTCTTCTCCTTCCCCTTCAAAATGTCCTGCTCCATCCACTGTCTTCTCCATTCCAGACAATGGCAACTTTATCCTTCTAGGAGCTCGGATCCAAAGTCTGAAGTCAGTCTTGACTCCTTTCTCTGTCTCACGTCCCCCAATCCAGTCCTTCAGCAAATCCTGTTGGTCCCACCTTCCAAGCATATCCAGGATCCCAGCACTTCTCACCACCTCCACTGCCACCACTCCAGTCTACGTCACCATGGCTTTTGTCCGGGCTCTTCCCCTGCCCCCTAAGTGGCCTCCTGCACGTGCCCTCCAATTCATTCTCAGCACAACCCAGAGCAATCATTTCAAAATAGAATTGCATTCACTCAAAACCCTCGTCTTACACAGAGGACTTTACTATGACTTCTAAGGCCCTGCATGATCTGTCACTTGCTACCTGAGTTCCTCTCCTAATGCTGCTCCCTCCCCCACCCATTCCAGCCACACTGGTCCCCTTGCCACTCCTCTGACACCACAGGTGTGCTCCAGCTTATTGTCTCCTTTTGTTTTAGGTATGTCTTTTATAAATAGTTTAAGGAATTTATCTTACATCTATTCTGACAATTGCTTGAGGGTTTAGTACATTTATATTTATTGTGATTACTGATATGCCTGGATGTATTTTCTTGTTTTATTTTGTGTCTTTATTTCTCCTGCCTTTTGGGCGATGCTTTTCTGCTCCTTTGCTACTTTCTTTTGGATTAGTTTTCCTCATTTTTCTTACTACCAAATCCCACACTGGCTTGGCAGTTCTATATTCTGTTTTCATTCTTGTGGTCACTCTTGTAATTTTCATGTGCATATCTGACTTAGCAAAGTCTAAATTTGATGATTTCTTCTAAGGACACTTTTGTTTTGACCACCTCTTCCCTTCTTACCTGTACATGTTGCCCGGTATTTTAGTTCCATCTTCTTTTAACCTCTCCAAATTAGTTTTGTTATTGTTGCTACATTTTATGGTTTTAGTACGTGGTTATGTAGACTCACATTTGTACCTCCCCCCATACCTTCTAACATTCCATTCCTTCCTTTTAAATATACTTGAGTAATTTTTTTTTCAGTCAGTGTCTGTTAGTAGCAAACTTTGCCTTTAGCAAAAAATGGAGTCTACCCTCATTATTTAACATAAATCTGCTTATTTTAGAATCTTAGATCAGCATTTATTTTCTCTCAGTGTTTTGAAGATATTCTTTTGTCATCTGTCTTCTGTTGCTGTTGGGAAGTCTGCAATCAATCTAATTGTCTTTGTGGATGGTTTTCATTTCTTTCTGATTGCTGTTGAGACCTTGTCTTTGATTTTGGTGTTCTGCAGTTTCACTATGATATGTGTGTGTGCTCCTTGAATCTAAAGATGAATGCTATTCATCAAATCTGGAAAATTCTCTCATGGTTACTGTTTGCTGGCACATCTTTTTTTCACTCTTTTACTTTCAACTTGACTACTTGTGCTTTTTCAAAAAACCCAATCTAACAATTTCTGCCTTTTGAGCGAGGCTTTCTTGTTCATTCACATTTAATATGGTTATTGATATGGTTGGAGTATAATGTCATTGTTTTTCCTCTGTTCTTTCTTTACTGTCTTCTTTTGTATCAAATTAATGTTTTAGGGTCCCACTTTAATTTCTTTGTTATTAATTCCTTTTTACTATGTATTTGAGTTACTAGAGTTGTTCTAGGAATTATGTGTATCATAACTAATTAAAACCTAATTAATTCTGGTAAAATATAGAAGCACTGCTCCAGCATATCTCTTTTTTTTCCTCTCCCCTCTTTGTGCTATTATTGTCATGTACATTTTCTGTGTATATGTTATAAATCTAACCATTATTACAAAGTAATGATGATGTTATAATAATAGTTTTGTAAAATTTTGTGCCTTTTAAAGAAGTTGAGAGAAAAAGTGAGAAGAGTGTATCTATAGCGTCTTTTATATTTGTCATTTCTGGTCTCCTTTCTCTCTTCCTATGGATTTGAGTTACCATTAAGTGTCACTTCCTTTTAGCCTGAAGAACTTCCATTAATGTTTCTTGTAAGATAGGTCTGTAACGAATTCTTCAGTCTATATGTATTTGGGAATGTCTTTAATTTTACTTCATTTTTGAAGAATAGTTTTGCTGGATATAGAATTCCTGGTTGACAGTTCTTTCTTTCAGCATTTTGAATATTCCATTCCACTGTCTTTGATGCTTTGATGAAAAGCCAGTTGTTAATCATATTATTGTTTTCTTGTGTGTGAGAATTGTTTTTCCCTTGCTGCTATTAAGATTTTGTCTTTGTGGCTTTCAACATGTTGACTGTGATGTGTCTGGCTATGGATCTCTTTGTATTTAACCTACTTTGAATTTATTGAGCTTCTTTAATCTGTAGATTAATGTTTTTCCTCACATTGGGAAAGTTTTGAGCTGTTATTTCTTCAAGTATCTTTTTCTTTCCTTTTCTCTCTTCTTTTAGGGTTCCCATTACATGTATACTGCTTTGTGTGTTATTATCCCATAACTCTCTGAGGTTCTATTTGTTTTTATTCTTTTTTTCTCTCCATTTTTCAGATTGGATAATGTATACTGATCAACTTTACTGATCATTTCTAACGCTAAGCCCTTCTAGTGAATTTTTCACTTCATTTCTTGTACTTTCCAGTTCCAGAATTTCCATTTAACTCTTTAAAAAAATTCTGTTTTTTTGTTGTGATTTTTTTATTCATGAAGTCATTGCTGTGCTTTCTTTTAAATCTTTAAACATTACCTTTAGTTTCTTTTAATATATTTGTAATAGCTGCGTCGCAGTTTTTGTCTGATAAATCAAACATTTGGGGATATTGACATTTTCTTGCTTATTTGCATGTCTCATAATTTGTTTTTTGTATACTGAACATTTTAAGCGGTATATTGTAGCGACTCTGGATTCTTACCTTACCTTTTTAAAAATTTTTAAAATTTACCATCTAGTTAGTTAACATACAGTGCAATATTGGTTTCAGGAGTAGAACTCAGTGGTTCATCACTTATATACAACACCCAGTGTTCATCATAAGTGCCCCCTTAATACCCATAACCCATCTAGCCCATCCCCCACCTCCCTCCCTCCATCAACCCTCAGTTTTTTCTCTATTGTTAAGAGTCTTATGGTTTGTTTCCCTCTCTCTCTTTCTCTCTCTCTTTCCCCCCTTCCCATATGTTCATCTGTTTAGTGTCTTAAATTCCACATATGAGGGAAATCATAGGGTATTTGTCTTTCTCTGACTGAGTTATTTCACTTAGCATAATAACCTCTAGCTCCATCCACATCATTGCAAATGGCAAGATTTCATTCTTTTTGATGGCTAAGTAGTATTCCATTGTGTGTGTGTGTGTGTATATATCTGTATCTCTCTGTATCTATCTGTATCTATATCTATATCTATATCTATATCTATATCTATATCACATCTTCTTTATCCATTTTTGTCAGTCAGTGGACATTTGGGCTCTCTCCATTGTTTGGCTATTGTTGATAATGCTGCTATAAACACCAGGGTGCATGTATCCCTTCGAATCTGTATTTTTTTATCCTTTGGGCAAATCCCTAGTAGTGCAGTTGCTGGGTCATAGGGTAGCTCTATTTTTAACTTTTTGAGGAAACTCCACACTGTTCTCCAGAGTGGCTGCTCCAGTTTGCATTCCCACCAACAGCGTAAGAGGGTTTCCCTTTCTCCATATCCTTGCCAACACCTATTGTTTCTTGTGTAGTTAATTTTAGCCATTTTGACAGGTGTGAGGTGGTATCTCATCATGGTTTTGGTTTGTATTTCCCTGACGATGAATGATTTGGGCATCTTTTCATCTGTCTGTTAGCCATCTGGATATCCTTCTTTGGAAAAGTGTCTATTCATGTCTTCTGCCCATTTCTTAACTGGATTATTTGTTTTTTGGGTGTTGAGTTTGATGAGTTCTTTACAGATTTTGGATACTAACCCTTTATCATATATGTCATCTGCAAATATCTTCTCCCATTCTGTAGGCTGCCTTTTAATTTTGTTGATTGTTTCCTTTGCTGTGCAGAGAAGATTTTTATCTCGATGAACTCCCATTAGTTCATTTTTGCTTTTGTTTCCCTTGCCTCTGGCGACATGTCTAGTAAGAAGTTGCTATGGCCTGGTGCCTGGGTGGCTCAGTCACTTAAGCATCTGCCTTCAGCTCAGGTCATGATCCTGGGGTGCTGGGATGGAGCCCCAAGTTGCAGGGAGCCTGCTTCTCCCTCTCCCTGCTGCTCCCCCTGCTTGTGCTCTCTCTCTCTGTCAAATAAATAAATAAATAAATAAATAAATAGATCTTAAGGAAAAAAAAAAAGTTGCTATGGCCGAGGCCAAAGAGGTTGCTGCCTGTGTTCTCCTCTAGGATTTTGATGGTTTCCTGTCACACATTTAGGTCTTTCATCTGTTTTGAATTTATTTTTGTGTATGGTGTAAGAAAGTGGTCCAGTTTTATTCTTCTGCATGTTGCTGTCCAGTTTTCCCAACACTATTTATTAAAGAGACTGTCTTTTTTCCATTGGATAGTGTTTCCTGCTTTGTCGAAGATCAGTTGACCATATAGTTGTGGGTTCTTACTTTACCTCTTGAAGATTATTATTGCTTTGTTTATGTGTTTGTTGATCCCTGGACTAAATCTGTAAAATCTGTCTTCCCTGTTAAATGTGTATTCATGAATTTTTTTTTTCTTTCTTGTTTTTATTTTTAAGCCTGGTTTCCAAGGGGGTTTGTCCTTGTGTCTGCATAGCTTAGTGTTCAGCCAGAGATTGTGCCCAATAACCTTGAGCCAGAAAGGCTTCTCTCTGCTTATGGTTCTATGTGTGGACTAGGGAGTACAAACTTCAGGCTGTTTTTCAGCCTACCGTGGATTTTACTTTTTTGCCATGCTCTCCCTTATGTTACTGCTCCACATGTGCATAGGCTCCATTGGCCAGAGAGGTGTGGGCAGCTCGAGGCCTCTTTGTCTCTGTTGTGCATGCGGTCACCTCTAGTTAACGGAGGATATGTGGAGAGCTTATCAGACCTTCTCTGGCTATCTCATCTTCTGGAACTCCTCTGTTAAATCCCTGCCTTGTCTTCCAGTCCATTGCTTGCCCCAAACAGTGCTGAAATCTCAGCTTAGCAGTGCTGCTGGCTATTCCTCTATTCCAGTTCTCCCTCCAGCTCCCCCCAGCCGCCCCACCCCCATTCTTGATACTATACGACAATGTTCCAAATTAAGTGAGCCCCTGTTGGCAGTGGCAACGAAGCAGCTGGTTTTCACAGCCTGCCTCACCCTGGTTGAACTATTGCAAGTGATAGAGCTGGGAACTTGAGTAATGGGAGCAGCCCCAGGCAAGGACACCATGGACTCATGCTGTTCAGTAATTTTCATGTATACGTTTCTTTGTTGTATACCTTTGATTGATTTTTCAGAGTGATGACGTGGTTGTTTTTGACAGTTTTGTCTAGCTTTATAGCCGTCTTGCCTGACACGCTGTCATGCTTGAAGCCAGGAGTCTGGAAAATTCTCCATCAGTCTAATTAACTCTTCAAATATTGCCGCTTCTATATTCTAGCTAGTGTCTCACCTGGAGCTCCTATTAGTTGTATGTGGGACCTTCTTATTCTTTCCTCCATGCATCTTAACGTCTCATTCATATTTTCCATCTCTTTGCCTCTCTATGCTGGGTGAGTTCCTCAGATGCATCATCTGATTTACCAATTTTCTCTTCAGTTGTGTGTCATCTACTATTTAACTCATTAATTGTGTTTTTAATTTGACTTTTTTTTCAGTTCTAGAAATCTGGTTTGGTTCCTTTTAAATCTTTCTAGTGTTCTTTTCAAAGTTTATATACTCTCCTTATGTTTTCAGTTTTATCTTTTAAGTTTTAGAAGTTTTAAGCATGGTTTATTTTATTTTCTTAAAATATTTTATGTATTTATTCATGAGAGACAGAGAGAGAAAGGGAGGCAGAGGCAGAGGGAGAAGCAGGCTCCCTGTGGAGCAGGGGCCCCGATGTGGGACTCAATCCCAGGACCCTGGGATCATGACTTGAGCTGAAGGCAGAAGCTTAACTGACTGAGCCACCCAGGTGCCCCAGAAGTTTTAAACGTAGTTTATAAGTTAATCTGTTTTAGCTAAGGTAACTCTAGCTGCTCTAACAGGTAAAGCTTGCATCCTCAGTGGCTTAACTTAATAAAAGCTTAGCTTTTGTTTATATCACAGTTTGCATGGCTTATCTCTTGCTACACAGCCTATTATCCTCAAACGTAGTGTCTTAAAGCAACAAATCCTTATTATCTCACCATTTCTGTGGGTCAGCAATATGAGTGCAGCTTAGGTGGGTGCCTTCTGAATCAGGTGACTCGCGGCTTCAGTCAAGGTGTTGGCCAGGGCTGTAGTCGTCTCAAGGCTTGATTGGAGGAATATTTGCTTCCTCACTTACTCGCGTGGCTGTTGTCAGGCCTCAGATCCGCACTGGCTATTGGCCAGAGTCATCAGTTTTTTGACATGTGGGACTCACCATAGGGCTACTCATACCATAATAGCTTGCTTCTCCCAGAGCAAAGACCCTGAGAGAAAGAGAGTGTCCAAGATGGAAGCCATAAGCTTTTTGTAATCTCATCTCAGAAGTGACATTCCACGTTCTATTCCTTAGGATGAGTCTAGTCCATACTCAAGATAAGGGGCCTACACAAGGGTGTTAATGCCAGGAGGTGGATATCATCAGGGGCTGCGTCAGGTCTGGTGTACCAAATGGTCTGGCGTGAACTCATTTTCAGTGGAACTTTGTGAGAATCCTGAACAGCCTGGGTTAGGAGTGGATCCCTCAGAAAATATTTTGCAGTTGCTTCTGTTATACTATTCTTTGTTTGGGACCGTTTTCTGTTAATTTTTAACTTGCAAGGAGGTGTCTGGGCCATGCAGGCCCACAGGCCCACAGAATTCTGTGTCTATGTGAAGACCAGCTTATGGGTACAAAAATCGTAGGAGATTACCTACTTTTCCCTCCCTCCAGTGCCTAGACTGCAGACTAGCTTCTTGTCATCAGTCTGTGCTGATAATTGATTTTTTTTAGTCTACCATTCATGAAAGGTTTCCCCNAAGAGGAGCCTGATGCGAGGCTCGATCCCAGAACGCTGGGATCACGCCCTGAGCTGAAGGCAGACGCTTAACCGCTGTGCCACCCAGGCGCCCCAGGAGGTTCTCATTTCTAATGCTGTGTTTCATGTGGACCCAACGCCTTACTTACTCCTACACCCAAGTGGGTGTTAATCTCTAAGCTCTTTGGTCCCTCAGACCAGCAGCCTGTGCCTCCATCTCCCACCACCACTGGGCTGTTTGCAGCACTGACTCACACAGTTAATATGCTGATTTTCCAGTCTCCTCTTTGCTTTTGTCCCCTGGGGACATATTTCGCTTTCTTGTGAGCTCAGCTATGCATATAAAACATTTCTTATATTTTATCCAGTGTTTTAGAGTGTTTTGAAATGGGAGTGATTTCCAAGGTTAGCTAAACTAAATGACACAGGTAAAGTATACAGGATGTTGTCCAGCTCCCAGACGAACCCACTGGCTCTAGCACAGACAATTTTCAGTTATACCCAAGCAAAGTATTTTCTTCTAAATATCCCACATCCTTGGAACTATTTACTGATCCTGAGTCTGGCTTGGACAGAGGCTAAGGTTCCCGTTTTCTAAGAGGATCCTTTGACTTTGACTCTACTGAAAGTGGGTCTGAGGGCAGCAGGTTGGAAGGCCGTGCAGGGATAATAGGAGAATTCACAGCACAATGTTACAGTTTTATAATCATAATACAGTAAAGATCAACACAGATGCAATATTCCTCTGGGAGTCTGTAGAAGTCCGTGTTTCCCTTGGGTCCTGGTCCCTTGTGAGAACTTCAGAAGCTCCTCTTCTCCAGTAGAGATGGCAAGCATGTGGCCCCAGGGAGTTTCTCATCCTCCCTCTGTCTGCCTTGGATGGAGTTGGTCATAAGAATAGCGTATAGTTGGGATTTCAAGAGCTTTGGAGACCCTGGGAAGGAGAGGCCTCTGAAAAGTATTGTCACTGTGATTTAAGAACCTCTTACTACTAGTAATAGTCCATTATGTTTATTGAGCACCTGCTATATGCCAGATATTGTGCCTAATACTTTACACACGGAAGAGGCTTGGAGATACAGAGATAAGCTGCAGAATGAGATTCCTTCCATTTGCAGTATCTAGAGTTGAGACCAGAATGCTCTCTATTGGGGTTAGATCAACTGTTCCGTGCCCCAGGAAGGATCCTCTGAGCTGGATTGGTTCTAGTTGGGGAGTATCTTGAGCCTGGCCTAGAAATAGCAGAAGTTAGGTCAGTTTCTGAGCTTCAGGAAATACCCAGGCACTGCTGGTCCTTCGTACCCCAGGGGTCCAGAGATAGGAAACTGAGACGTGCACTTGCAGAGGGTTGTGGTGAAAGCCACAGCTGCCACAGGACTGTGGCTTGTGCCACACATGGCACAACTTCACTTCTACAGGATCTTGAATTGATTTTTCCATGACCCACAATTTCTGTACACTTGTAATGAAGTTCCTTTAGAAAAAGCTGCAGAAAGAGGTCCAGACACCCCTTCTTGATTACCGGGCCCACACGGGAACCACTGATCTGAATTTCCAGCAAATTTTGTCCCTGAGCTTCTAGGCAGCCAAAGCAAAGAGAGGCATATAGTTAGAGAGCCCAGGGCTCAGGTCCTTGGGGTGGAGCTTGAGTTAATGTAGGTTTAAAAGGTCCCCAGCAGATTCTGATTCAGCCTAGCAAAAGAGCCAGGAAACCTGGCATTTGACTTGAGTAAATCACTTACAAGCTGGGCATTGTTGGTCTATTCATCTGCCCCCTCTGAGCCTTAGTTTGCCTCTCAGTAGAACTGGATGGAAATTTCTGCTCAATTTGGGGTAGAATTTAGTGATATCATGTTACGCATTGGAGGCGGAGTTATGGACACGTTGAGCTGCACTTTACCCGTGGATCAAGCCACGACTTTATCTGTGGGTTGCACATAAGTATGACGCTATGACTCCTTCCTGGGAGATGTCATGAGACGCAGCCATGGGACATCTGCTACCACATTTACCATGTGGGTGCTACTGAGGACTTGCCCTCGACTTCATCCACGGGCCTCTACATAATCACTCGGCGGGGGCGGGGGGCGGGGAGGGATTTCTCTCGGGCTCAGTAACAGGAACCGTTGTGGTTCTCATGAGTGCTGGCCTATTTCCAGGTAGGTCCTGAGACCTTCACATGCCACTGACTGAGGGCTTGGTGTGTACCAGTACCCGTACCAAGTGCCTCCCGTGTTTTTCTTCGAGTCCCCTAAATAGCCCCATGAAGATGGTACCATTATCATTCCCATCAAGCAGGTGATTCAGCTGAGGCCCCAAAGCTTCAAGTACTTTTCCCAGGCCACAGTACTAGGAGGGAGCAGAGCCAACTCTTAAGTCTTGGTGGGTCTCCCTCCATAGGCTATGCCGGCAACCTGCAGGCAATACTCCTTGATGCTTTGGAAGCTCAGGGTCAAATGTGCACCCATGTGCTCTGGGGGTAGAGCTTGTCCCTGGGACCACCCACCTTTACTTTTCCTTTGTGCTACTTTCCTCATATAATATGAACAGAAGCTGCATTCTCCACGGTATATTTAGTCTTCGTGCAGCGCTCCGGGACACGGTTCCACGAGCGGAGTTTTTGTTTTGCCTTTTTCTTAGTTGCTTTAATTTTTTTACGCACCATGGATCCTGTACCACAAAATATCAAGACAAAAACAAGAACCTCAGTCAGCAATGGCTGAACTTGCCTTAGAGGATGAGGGCAGGGAAGGAACCAGCAGGCCAAATCAGAACCCTAGTTAGTGGGCAGAAGGTGGGAGAAGGCTTGGAACACTTGTAGGTTAATAATTTTTGCTCCATCACTTACCCATTAATTTCTGCCCAGCCCCATGGTATGTATCTCTATAGGTTGCTGTCAGTCAGTTTTGTAACGGAAGGGATCATAAATCATCAAATAAAAGGTGGGCTTCCCTGCAACTCCCCACCTCCAGACTGGGCTGGAGGGTGGATGTCCCTGGCCTTCTCCCTCAGGGTTAGGTGTGAGAAATGTGAGGGGCTGGACGAAGTGGAGAGGAAGATGGGGTGGTCCCAGGAGTCTGGGAGAGGCATAGATGGGCTGGAGGGAGGAGTATTTCGAGGAAAGGCTAGACCCCAAGACCCCCGAGGCAGGCCTGGAGAGCAGCACAGGGCAGAGGGGCCTCCGTCTCTCTTTGCACAGAGTGGGGGTTTCTTTTCGCCCAAAGGCAGAGGAGTCACCCAGAGACCGGCTTTGCACATGTGGATGTATTGCTAAGGCAAAGCGCCTCAGAGATACCCGCTTCCGTCCCAGCACCCCCGTAACTATTCTCCCGACCCCTGCCCGCAGCTCAGTGAGGAGCTGAACCAGCAGCTGGAGGCCGTGTGCGGGTCCGTGTTTGGGGAGCTCGAGTCCCAGGCGGTGGATGCCCTGGACCTGCCCGGCTGTTTCCGTATGCGGAGCCACAGCTACCTCCGGGCCATCCAGGCCGGCTGCTCTCAAGACGACGACTGCCTGCCCCTCCTTGCTGCCCCTGCCTCTGTCTCAGGGAGGCCCGGCTCCTGTGAGTGTGCCCTGTCTGCCCCTGGCCCGGCCCTAGGTTGGAGAGCGCCCTGGGTTCCGGTGCCGGCCCTCGCTACACCCGTGCTGTGTGACCTTGGGCAGCTGGCTTGCCTCTCTGGGCCGGGTGATGGGGAGAACAAACCTTGGCCCGTGGTGTCCGCGTGCCTGCTGGGTCCCTCCGGCGCCGGGTGGGTGTGGGGTGGAGGGCCACAGACACCCGCCGGGACGCGTTTCTCACCCGCTGCGTTTCTGCGTTCCTGGCCCCAGCCTTCAACTTCCGAAAGGCCCCGTCCCCCATCCCGCCGGGGAGCCAGGCCCCGCCCCGCATCTCCATCACCGCCCAGAGCAGCACCGACTCCGCCCACGAGAGCTTCACGGCCCCTGAGGGCCCGGCCCGGCGCTGCAGCTCCGCGGACGGGCTGGACGGCCCCGCCATGGGTGCGCGCACCCTGGAGTTGGCGCCGGTGCCACCCCGGGCCAGCCCCAAGCCCCCTACACTCATCATCAAGACCATTCCCGGCAGGGAGGAGCTGCGGAGCCTGGCGCGGCAGCGGAAGTGGCGGCCATCCATAGGGGTGCAGGTATGGAAGGAGGGGGTGCCGAAGCGAGCTCAGGCCCCGGCCCTTTGGGGACGGCTTGAGGGCGTCGGTGCGGTTGCTCTGAGCTGCACGTAGACCCTGTGGCTGGTCATCGACAGGGCTGGCACGAGCAGTGCCAGCCCCACGCCCTTGTCGCTTGTCCCGGAAACATCACCTCTCCTGGGGAGTGGAGAGGGGTGGCCAGTTTGACGCCTCTGACCTCCTGGGTCTCTTTTCTTGTTCCGGCAGACTGTCTTTGCAGCATCGGCCCATGGGCTTGGCGCCTTAGCTTCTGCTCACCTGTCTCCCACAGGGCGGGCTTGTGTCCCTGGTCTTGTCCCCGGTCTAGCCCCTGCCACTGACTCCCCCAATCCTGCCCCCAGGTGGAGACTATCTCAGACTCGGACACTGAGAACAGGAGTCGAAGAGAGTTCCACTCTATCGGCGTCCAGGTGGAAGAGGACAAGAGGTAGGTCTGGGTGGGGCCCGCCCCGGCTTCCTTGGGGGAGAAGAGGAGAGAGGACCGCATGATGCCCTCCTAGGTCCCGTCTGCCTGTACACCGTCTCTTTCTGGACGGGAGACCAAGCCCTTCTGATGGGGAGCAGTTGCAAGGTCGTCTCCTCAGAGATGTCACCAGGGCAGTCATCAGACCTAAAGTGAGTTCTCCTTGTACCCGTGCCTGTCCGGGGTGCTCCGAGGCGACAGGAGTGGTTGGAGGAAGGGGGCAGTAGGGAGAGGACAGTAGGGAGAGGCTGAGCAGGCCTTCAACAATGGTTGTTTACGGGGGATAACGGGATTTTTCCAGTCCCTCGTTGCTGCCCGTGGTGTACAAGTATGTGAGCTCAAAAAGAAACAAATAAACATGAAGATTGCCTCTCAGGGGCCCCTGACGAGTGTAACACTCCTCCTCGCTTGGCTCACACAAGCATTAACCAGTCAGGGGTACCTATTGTATGCCCGAGTCTGCGATGTACCCGAGATGGTAGAATTACCAGCAGCCACTCTTCTGGCATCACGTGGCCTCAGAAACACCGTTTCCTTAATTTCCAGCTGAAAAGTTAGCATTTCCAGCTCTGGAGGGGTTACTGGGAGGAGTCCGTCAGTCTTTGGCTTCCTGTGGGAAGACGCTTTCTCTAATGACCATGTGGCAGTGTCTCGGTGGCCCATCTGCCCTCTGGGCTGCAGTGCCACCAGGCCAGTGGCCCTAAGTAGGATGGCTGTAAGGTCATCTGTGTTTCCCAGGAGGAAGAAAACTAGAGTCCTAGTAGCAGCCCCTCATAGATCTGTTCCCAGTCACCATTGTCGGGCCTTTTGCCTTCCCCTAAAGTTCCCCTAGCTGTTTCTGGAAGTCCCTGGGAGTATCGTGTGTGTGCCCGATCAAGGCTTTTTGGGGTTCCTGTGGGATTCACCATTTTTCTCCATGCACACTCCAGCTCCGTGTGGTTTCATAATGCCTCCATCAAGGGTGATAGATAGTTGCCTTATTTCCCGCATCATTCCTGAAGCTACCGTCCTCCAAACTCTCTTTTTTAAAAAAAGATTTATTTATCGGGGCCCCTGGGTAGTTCAGTCGGTTAAGTGTCTTGACTCTTGGTTTCAGCTCAGGTCGTGATCTCAGGGTTGGGGGATTGAGCCCTGCGTGGGGCTCCGTGTTCATCAGGGAGTCTGCTTGGCTCTCTCCCCCCTCAAATAAATAAATAAATAAATAAATAAATAAGTTTTTAAAGATCTTATTTATTTGAGAGAGAGAGAGAGTGTGGGGAAGGGCAGAGGGAGAGTATCTTCAAGCAGACTCCTTGCTGAGCCAGGAGCCCGACTTAGGGCTCAATCCCACAGTCCATGAGATCATGACCTGAGCCAAAACCAAGAGTCAGATGCTTAACCGACTGAGACAACCAGGCGCCCCTCCTTCAAACTCTTAACATTCCTCAAAGATTCCAGAAAAGTAGCACTTTATGGCAAACCCAGTTTGCAAGTCCATGACCTGGGTTCTTGAGAGGTGGGGTAGGAGTCATGGAGAGATGTAGCTTTGTGATGAGAACTCTTCCCCCAACTCTGTTACTGCCCCGGGGACCATAAACCAAGCCCATTACCCCCACTCACTCCCTTATAAGGCTTCTTGGTCCCTCATTCAGTTAGACCCCTAGGGGTCCCCCTATTCTTCCTAACAAGCCTGAATCCTGGGAAGAGTGCAGTAGGCATTCTACTGAGATTCAGGCGAAGTCAGCAAACTCCATCATTTGTTCATTCATTCATTCTGAAAAATACTGATTGAGCATCTGTTATATGACCGTTCCCGTTAAAATCTCAGGGAAACATCAAAGAAATGAGTCTTGCCCTCATAGAAGTTATGGTCTCGAAGGGAATTGAGGCAATGAATAAATGACCCACAACTAAAAATATGATTATACATTATGGTACAATATGTCATGGGATATTATTACATGTTATGGCGGGACTATGAAAGAAAAAAACTAAGAGAGAAGGGATCTTATTTGGGGTAAGCAGGTGACATTTAAGCTGAGACTCGAGGATTGACTAGGAACACTCAGGTGATGATTGGGGGTGGAAGTGTTGCAGGAAGAGGGAAGAGCATGTATGAAAGCGCTACAGCAGGACAGTTTGACACGCATCAGGAACCGAAAGAAGGTTCTGGGGAATTTCCTGTGGAATGGGATGGGCCAGTGGTGAGGGAGTGGATCAGAGAATAGGCAGGCTCCAGGTCATGCAGAGAATGGGTATGATAAAGAACTGGAATTTAATTATGACTGATGAGTAGCCATTAAAAGGTGAAAGGAGCATGACAGGGTCTAATTTATGTTTACAAAAGATCACTAGCTGCTAAGTGGAGAATGGATTTGAGGGAAATAATTGTGAGTGCAGGGAGGCTAGTGAGCTGGAATGTTTCCTGATTCAGAAGAAAGGTGACGGTCTTTTGCATTATGGAGGATCCTTTTTTTCTATTGTATTTTATAATTGGGCACTACTAGTGTATGGGAGAACGTAAGGCTTTATACAGTGATTTTGTATTCACCAGCTTCGCTGCTGTCTCTTATTGGGACTTTTAGTTTACCTGAAAATCATGATGGGTTTGAGTCAGGCATGTTCTCTGTAAATGAGGGTATTTCTTTCTTTTTTTTTTAAATTTAAATTCAATTAATTAACATATAATGTATTATTGGTTTCAGAGGTAGAAGTCAGTGATTCATCAGTCTTATGTAACACCCAGTGCTCATTACATCCCGTGCCCTCCTTAATGTCCATCACCCAGTTACCGCACCCCCCCACCCCACCCCTCCAGCAACCCTGTTTGTTTCCTATGATTAACAGTCTCTTGTGATTTGTCTCCCTTTCTGATTTTGTCCTGTTTTATTTTTTCAAATGAGGATATGTCTTCCTTTCTTTTATTTTGAGAGAGAGTGAGCGAGCAAGAGAGTATATGTGTGAGCGGGGGTGGGGGCATGCAGAGGGAGAGAGAGAATCTTAAGCAGGCTCCATCCTGGGTGTGACATGGGTCCTGATCTCACAACCCTGAGATCATGACCTGAGCCAAAATCAAGAGTTAATTGCCTGAGCCACGCAGGTGCCCCTAGGATGATATCTCTTTTAAATCCATATTCTTTTAACTTCTTTTTCTTGCAATAATGTACTGAATAGGACTTCTAGTTCACTGTTGAGTGGAGCAGTCTTGTCCCATTCCTGACATTAGTGGATATCTTCTCAAATCCTACTCATAAGTAAAACGATGTTTGGTACAGATTTTGTTGGGTACTATTTATCAGGTTAAGGAAATTCCATTCTGTTTGTAGCTGGCTAAAAGATTTTACGTTTATTTCTTTTTAAACAGAAAATGAGAGTGGAATTTTATTGAATGCTTTTCCAGAATCTACTTAGATGATCATAGATTTTCTCCTTTCATCTGTAATGTGAATTAGATTAATAGATTTTCCGTGTTGATCCATTCTTTCATTGCTGGGATGAACCCTGCTCGATACTATTATCTGTTTGGAGGAAGTTCGGCTGTAACAGGACCTCAGTAGTCTCCTCAGTGCATTTCTCTCACTTAGAAAAAGAAGGAGCATGGAGGTCCAAGGGCAGTGTCAGGATCTCTCTTGCCGTTCTTTCGCTCTGTGTATCACCTCCATCCCAGGAGTGGAAGCCCAAGCTGCAGCCATCCTGCCTGCGCTCTGAGAAGTACCAAGGAGGAGGGGAGGAGGAATGCGGTGCTGCCTCTTAAAAAAGATTCCCTGAAAGTTACACCCAACACTCTCACCTCCATCGCATTGCCCGAAACCAAATGATGTGGTGGCATCCAGTGGCAAGGGAGGCTGTGGCAGACAGTCTCCGTTGAGAAGCAGTGCGCAAAGAGCAGGGCACGTACGTAAAGATCAGGGTGCTTATGGCCAAAGACAAAGAGAAGAATGGGCATACGGAAGTCCAGCAGTGTTGGTCACGGTCCTGCTGTGTTATTTTTACGTACGTGACTGGAATTTTGAATAGCTGTTACTGTAAGATTTTTATAATCTGTGTCCATAAGTGATATTAGCTGACGAGTTTGCTTTATTATGCTTATTCAGTTCAGGTATTTAGGTGATGCTGGACTCCTAAAATGAATTTGCTAGCGTTCTCTCTCTCTCCCTTGGAACAATTTGTGTAACGTAGGAATTGTCTATTCCTTGAAGGTTGGGTAAAAGTTGCCTATAAAACTATCTAGGCCTGATGCCTTTTGGGGATAGGAGAAACTTATGGAATCACAGCTTCAGTTTCTTTCATGGTTATTGACCTGTTCGGGTTTTCTTTTTCTTCTTGAGTCAATTTTGGTGATTTATATTTTTCTAAAAAAATGGACCATTTTACAAAAATGAGTTTTAAAAAATTTTTGGCACGAATATTCTTTGTCCTAGTAGTATGATTTTGTTAAGTTTTTATTGTATCTGTAGCTTTTCATTCCTGATACCATATATGAATGTCTTACCTCTGTTTCATGATCAGTCTTATCTGAGGTTTGTCTATTTTATCATTTTAATATATTCTGTTTTATTTACAAAAAATTATTTTATTTTATTTTTTTAGAGAGAGAGAGGGAGAGAGCACATGTGCAAGTGGGTGGGATGGGGCAGAGGGAGAGGGAGAGAGAGAATATTAAGCAGGCTCCTTGCCCAGCATGGAGCCCAATGAAGGGTTTGATCTCAAGACCCTAAGATCATGACCTGAGCTGAAACCAAGAGTCAGGTGGTTAACTGACTGAGCCATCCAGGTGCCCCTTTAATAGTACATATATATATAAGTGTGTGTGCGTGTATGCATATACATACGTACACACATATGTATGTCTATGTATACACATCTGTATGTATGTATATGTGTGTATGTATATAGATATATGTATATTCACACACATATTTAAAGATTTATTTATTTATTTTAGAGAGAAAGAGATCAAGAGCATTAGTGGGGTGAAGGGCAGCGAGGGAGAGGGAGAGAATCTCAAGCAGACTCCTCACTGAGCGGGGAGCCCGATGCAGGGGCTTGATCTCGCAACCTGGAGATCATGACCCCAACCGAAATCAAGAGTCTGATGCTTAACTGACTGAGCCACTAAAGTGCCCCTTTATATATATATATATATATATTTTTTTTTAAATTTTAAATTCAATTAACTAACATATAATATATTATTGGTTTCAGAGGTACAGGTCTGTGATTCATCAGTCTTTTTTTTTTTTTTCTATCAGTCTTATATAATACCCAGTGCTCATTACATCACATGCCCTCCTTAATGTCCATCACCTAGTTACCCCATCCCTTAACCCCTCCCCTTAATACATTTTTAAAGTTATATTTTATTGGTCTTTAAAAAAACTTGCTTTTGGATTTGGTTAGCATCTCTGTTGTTTCTTTCTCTTTTATCTTTATTTTCTTTCTCCTACCAACTTTGTCTTTTTTTTTTTTTTAACAGCCTCTGAACACTATTTCTTATTTTCTAACGTGTTTTTAAGGCTATAAATTCCCTTTTAACTATACTGCTAGAGCTGTGCCTCATAAGTTTTGAGATGCAGTATTTCTATTGTTCAGTTCTAAATAGCTTGTAGCTTTTATCATAATTTCCTTTTTCACTGATGAATGATTTTGAAGTTCTTTTTTTTGTTTTTTGTTTTTTTTTTTTGTTTCCAGATTTTGGCTGGGGGAGGTTGGGGAGCTACCTTTTCACTACTGATTTCTAAATTTGCTGCATGTGGTAATACAATGCATTCTGTATGATATTTTTATTCCTTAGAGTTTGTTGAGGCTTCCTCTGTTATATATATATATATATATATTTTTCTCATATAGATGGTCAGACTTATACATTATATTTTTCAAATGTTTGATTTCTTTTTGGATGTTTGATCTACCAGTTCTGAGAGAGTTGTATTAAAAATGTCTCACCGTGGGACGCTGGGGTGGCACAGCTGGTTAAGCATCCGACTCTTGATTTCAGCTCAGGTCATGATCTCAGGGCTGTGGAGCCCCACGATGGGCTCTGTGCTGGGCATGGTGGGGCCTGCTTAAGATTCTGTCTCTCCCTCTCGGCTTCCCCCCACCCCACGCTCTCTCTCTTAAAAAGAAAAAAAAAAGTCTCACCATGATTGTGGGTATGTCATTTCCCTTGGTGATTGTATTAATTTTTCCTTTAGTTTGAGAGTACCATTCATATTCAGGCTTATGATTGTTTTATCTTCTTTGTGGGTTGGTTCTTTTATCGTAAATAGGCTGCTTTTCATCCTTACTATGGGTTTTTGCCTCCAAGTCTATTATGCTTGATTTTACTATTATGGCTGCTTTCTTTTGGTGAACTTGCCAAAAGATCTTTCTCCATTCTTTGATTTTCATCCTCCCCGTACCTTATGTTGTGGACCTGTTGCTTGTAAGCCGTGTGGAGCTAACGTTTAGTAGACATATTTAACCCACGTATATATATCTTCATTACTGATTTATTTGGACTTATTTTTATTATCTCTTTAAAAATTTTCTATTTGATATGCTCTTTCTTCCTTTTTTTTTTTTTCCTTCAAGTAATCTCTACGCCCAGCATGGGGCTTGAACTCACAATCCCGAGATCAAGAGTCACCTGCTCCACCTCCCGAGCCAGCCAAGTGCCCTGTCGCGCTTTATTTTTGCTTTCTTCTTCCCCTACTCTTCTGCCTTCTATTGAACTGATCAAATTTACTTTATTTCTCGTTGTCCTTCTTCTGGTTTGGAAGTTTACCTCTTAGTCGTGATTTTCCTCAAATTTTTAGCAAATATACTTAATTTAATTTTTTTCGAATAAAGTCTAAAATTAGTGAGTATTTCTATCCTTCATAGGCAAACACCAAGAACCTTGGAACACTTTAATTTCCTTCTTAACTCCCTCCGCCCATCTCCCATGCTGTATTTGTCTAGTATTTTGATTATACCTCTTTCAAAGAAACTCTGCTAAATCAGTTGTTTTGATATCTTTTAGGGTTTAATAGTTTAGATTTACAACCATGTTTTAACAACGTATGTGTTCACTATTCCTTGTCACTGCCCACTCCTTCCTGATGGGTTCTGTGTTTTTTATACTAAAGTACTGCTTGAGTTTGGGACCAGTTTTAGAGTTCCTGTCTCAGCTGGAGGTTTCTGTATTTCAGTGGTGGTACTCACTGGAACTCGCGCCCACACACAAAACAGCCTTAATGTTCTTATTCTCAGCATCCTGCTTCCTGGCCACATTCCTGGAGCATGGCCTGAGTTTTCCAGTCCACGTTTGTAAGTGGGAATTGACCCTTCTTGTCTGCTGGCTTTATTCACGGGGTCTCCTTCCAGCTCCCCAGGATGCACGGGTTTGGGGACTCTCCTCTCATCCTCCCTGGGCACTACCATCTAGCCTCTAGCATATGTCTGGCCCGATATTCCTGCGGCTCACTTGGCTTAGATTCCCTCTCACTTCTTAGGTTTCAAATTTCATTTTTGTCTCTAGTACCGGAAGATTTCCCTCTTCCTATTTTCAAGCGTGGCCCTACAGCAAAAACACCTTTGACTTTATTTTATCTGGCATTTCTACGTGTTTGGGGGTGTGTGAGTGGGAGTTTCTTAAGTTAGTTCAGTCTACTATATTGATCAGTTGTCTGGACCAGGCTGATAGCGGATACAGAGAGAAGCGGACGATCCGGGAAGATTTTGGAGCGAAGTCGCAGAAGGGCAGGGACAGGCAGAGGGTGAGGTCTTCCTCGCTCTTGTGTAGGTATTTGTGAGGTCCTGGTGGGGTGGGCTGGGGACGGGGAGGTGGTGTTGGGTCAATGTCTGCAGAACTGAATTGCCTGGGACATGTGATGACACTGGGTACCCAAGGGGGTGACAGGTGGGGAGAGGAGAAATCTGGCGCATGTCTCTGGCCAGGCTCCCTTGCCTGTCTGCTGCGGGCGTCCTTGTTGTACACCTGCACTGTCTCTTCTGTCCCTTATGTCCCTGGCACTTTAAGTCTGACTTACCACACACCATGCCCCAAATGGTACATAAAAGCGAGCCATGACTACCAGCAGCCTCTCTAGGCAAACTTCCAGGAGCCCCCACCTGCTGCCGCCCCATTTTCTTGGACTCTCTTGTCCTTACTCCTGTCTCACTGGTCCCAGGATCTGTCGTCGTCTCTCTGCACATTGGTTTTAGAAATTGCCGGGGAGGAAAGGTCTCTCCCTTTCCACCTTTCAGTGTGTTCCCTGCCAACCTGTTGGGTGAAGAATTCAGATCTACTGCTCGGTGGGTTTTTCCCGTTGCTCACTATCAGGCCTGACTTGGCTTGGAAACGCACAGGTATGGGTGTTGGTGCTTCTGTACTTCCATCTCCACTGCAACCCCCACCCAAGATTCATTTGTCCACAGATATTTATTGGATCCCTATTACTTGTCAAGTACTTTGCTGGGCACTGAGGATGCAAAGGTCAGCGGAACCAGACAGCCCTTGCCCTGTGAGGCATACGGCCATGTTAGTCTAAGAGGCTCATAAATGGCATAGAAGTATAGATGTGGTGACACCACAAAGGAGAGGTTTGTGACAGTGAGAGTGTGTCATGGGGGCTTTGACCTAGTCAGAGGGTTTTGGTGTGACTTCCCTGAGGAAGTGACATTTGGGCAGAGACCTCAATGAACAACTCACACAATTTAACAAGGTGAACTGAAATTAACTAGGTGGAAGTGGGAGATGAGAGTGTTCCAGGCAAAAGGAACAGCATCTGCTAAGGCCCTGTGGTGGGAGGGAGCATACTTAAGGAACTGTTACCAGCGCTGTCTCAGGTCTACACAGACCCAGCATACTCTGGGCCAGGATAAAAGAACGCATCAAATATCTTTGCTAAATATTAGAAGAATGTTCTGCATTCTTAAAGGGCCCTTTAAGAACATAGAAGCCATGTGATTTTTGCCCCAAACTCTAACTATGGGGATCCCCTTGTATCTTTTACCTCTAGATCCTTCCTACTAAGACCTTATCTTAAATTCCAGATGTAGCAAAAACCAACAAAATAAACAAAAAAACACCAGAATGCTCAGTTAAATTTGGTTATCAGATATGAATGTTGAAAAATTTTTAGTATATGCAGTTCCCAAATATTGCATGAGATATGCTAAAAAAATTACGTTATTTATCTGAAAGTCAAATTTAAGAGCAAGTCCTGTATTTTATCTAACAGCCTTACTTATAATCAATTGAGCCCAAACAGGGCCAGCTGGAGAACTCTACGTAGGAAGGCCGCCCCCTCCCCACCTCTCATTCCTTAGCATCATGGTAATTTCTGGCTTTGGGACCTTGGGCATGGCATGTACTGAAAGAATAGAGCCCCTTGAGACCCAGGAAGGAAGCTTCCACCCTTATGGATTTTTTTTAAGATTTTATTTATTTATTTATTTGTCAGAGAGCACAAGCAGGGGGAGCAGCAGGCAGAGAGAGAAGCAGGCTCCCTGCTGAGCAAGGATGCAAGTCCCGATGTGGGACTCGATCCCAGGATCCTGGGATCATGACCTGAGCTGCAGGCAGACACTTAACAGAGTGAGTCATCCAGGTGCCCCTTCATGAATTTGTACTCCCAGAACAGTCATGTGAAAGCAATGCCCTGCTGATCGACCACAAGCCCTGGGTGTGGACACTGCCTCCATCCCTCAGTCTTCCACTGAAGGATGGTTTCTGACTGACCTGTGGCTCTTCCTAAATCTCCCACCCTGGCCCCACCTCGGCATCACAGTCACAGCCCTCGGGCTGGGGTGGTAGACTCGGGGCCCCCGATTGATTATATGTTTAAGCCCTTAGATGCTTTTTCAGAGAAGGAGCTAGGACAGTGGCTGTGCCTTGCTAAAATGCTACTGCCCTTCCCCCTCCCTGCCCAGCGCCTCCTCCCACCCCTGCCAGCCTGCTGCCCAGTACTCGTGGTAAAACCTCTTGACAGCTCGTGGATGTGGAGCATTCCGTGGACACCGTGTCTCTTGGGATAAACCAGTTTCTTCCCAGAGCCCTTTGTGTTATCCCTTAGAGAATCACAGTAGAAACGTCTCCCTGAAATAACCGTATAACAACTTCCAGCAACATCAGGAATGTGATCATTGTCACCCCGAAGAGCTCGAGGGGGGAGGCCTCCTCAACCTTGTTAAAAAGCTTGGGGAAAAAATATTGTGACAGGCATTGTTACGAATTAGGGATGATTCACAACTGAGGCCGGTTTCTATCCTGTGTTTACAGCTGTTGTGAAGACCACAGCAAATACTGCCAGATCCAGAACTAAATAGGGACATAAGCTCTGGACTTCACTACCCTGAAAATTCATCTGTTATTGTTAGGATTAGGTTTGGCTGTGAGTTACAGAAAAGCCCCAAGATGACAGAAGTGCATTTCTCTCTTGCTTAGAAGAAGCCCAGAGATTCAGTTGAGAGCTGGTAGGTGCTGTGCAGTGTCAGGACCCAGCCTCCTTCTATCTTACTGCTTCTCCATCCTTAGCACTTGGCTTGCATCTCGTATTCCCAGATGGCTGCTTGAGTCCGGCCATCACGTCTGCATTCTGGTCAGCAGGGAGGAGGAAGGAACCAAAAATGGCACATTTTCCTTTTAAGAACATTTCCTGGAAGTTGCACATACCCTTCTGTTTATATCCTGTGAGCCAAAACTTAGCCATATGGCTATACCAGGGAAACTGGTAAAAGAGTCGTTACTCGAAGTGGCCATGTGTCCAGCTTCAAATTGTGGGATTCTAGAAAGGTTGAAGGGATATTGGGGGATGAACAGTGGTCTCTACCATTCTTCCTTCCAACCAACCAACCCACCAACCCACCCACCCACCCAACCACCCACACACCAACCAGCCAACCAACCACTCAGCCAACATTTATGCAAGGAATGGCTCTATTTATAAGGGAGACAAATGCAAATTACTAACTATAATACAATGTGCTTTGGAGGACAAAAGGGGTTTTATTCTGAATGCTGTGTGAGAACAGATGGAAGTAATCAGCAGTGATCACAATAATTAATAACTACAATGGCCTTGCTGGGTTCTCAGTGCTACATTCCCATTATTGTATTTGTCCAGCTCCCTTTCTTTTCAGTGAGAGCCACAAACCTCCCTGCCTCTCCATATAATAGCTAACATTTACAATGGGTAAGCCAGGTGCTGGTCTAAGTTCTTTACATACATTATCTCATACGAATTCTGTGATCGTTCTCATTGGTAGATAAGGAAACTGAGGCACAAGCCAGAGAGCTGAATTTTGAGTAGGCAGTCTGGCTCCACGGTGCATGTGCCTGAACCCTTTGCTGGGCTGCTTCCCGTAAAGCTGCTCATTATCATTTCTTCCCTGACCCCCTCCCCCCAGATCTCCAGCAGACCACCTCCCTGTTCACGTCACTGTAATGATTGGGATCATCCGGTGGGACCTCTCTCCATGCCTGGATCCCCTTGCCTCCCTTCTTGCCTCTGCCACCCGTCCTGCCCGAGGTTGAGGCATCATCTCCCTGATTACAGC
Organism: Ailuropoda melanoleuca; assembly: GCF_002007445.2. Classification (NCBI taxonomy): domain Eukaryota; kingdom Metazoa; phylum Chordata; class Mammalia; order Carnivora; family Ursidae; genus Ailuropoda; species Ailuropoda melanoleuca. The sequence continues at coordinate 12,906,276 of NC_048219.1, read as the reverse complement.
CGCCCCTCTCCCTCAGTCCTGGGGAGGCAGTGGAGTGGACTGGAGTGGCGTAAGTGCTGGCCTCCATAGCCAGACTGGACTAAATTGATAACTGTCTGATCGTAAGAGTCCACTTTTCCTCTTTAAGCCTCTGTTTTCTCATCTGTAAATAGGGATGATACTAACATTCTTACCGTGGGGCCCTTGCTGAGGACTGAGCATGTTTTTATGCAAAACCCTTAGTCTAGCGCATACTAAGTGCTCAAAGGATGTTAGTTACTATTTATACTCCTTCTGTTTGGTCCTTGGACTACTGCCTCTTTCTTCTTGATCTTTCATTGATTTCTCTTTACAGGTTGTGTCCGTTTCCTATTGGTGCTATAATAAATCATCACAAATTTAGCAGCATCAAATAATACATTTGTATTGTCTTAAATTCCTAGGGGTCAGAAGTCTGAACTGTATTTCACTGGGTTAAAATCAAGGCGTTGGCAGGACGGATGCCTCTGGATCTCTGGGAAGAATCCATTTTGTTACTTTGTCCTGTTTATAGAGGTTATCCACATTCCTTGGCTTGTAGCCCACTTATGTCTTCAGAGCCCCAGTGGCAGGTTGAGTCCCCACATTACATCATTCCAGCCTTCATCCTGTTGTCCCATCTCCTCCGATTCTGACTTACCTGTTTCCCTCCTTCACTTACAAAGACCTTTGTGATTAAATTGGACACACCTGGATAATCTTGACTCTTCTTATCATCTCAAGATCTTTCATATAATCGTATCTGCAAAGTCCCTTTTTCCATGGAAAGTAACCTATTCAGAGCATCCAGGAACTAGGACGTGGACCTTTTCGATCAGTATTCTGCATACCCTGAAGTTTCTGTCCTTTAGAGATATGGCATGCGAGAGCCATCTTAAATAAAATATCCCTCTCTTCCCCTCCCTCACCCAGCTTTATTGACATATAACTGACAAATAACTAAAATGTCCCTCCCTTAAAGATACATTGTCTTTTCTTTTCCTCCTTTCTTAACCAAGCTCTTTGAAAGAATTGTCTTGCCTAGTTTTCTAGACCTCCTATCAACCTCCTGCCATTTGTGTCAGCCCCCATACTCCACCAGATTGACTCTTGCCCGGGTCCCCAGTGGCTTCCGTTGTGCCAAATCAAGGGACACCTTTAATTCTCAACTGGTAGCATTTTCCATGTTGATTACTCATTCCTTCTTGAGACCCTTCTGTCTCCTGTATGCCTTTAGGTGACTTTGCCCTGGTTTCCTTCCTCTTCCTCTCTGGCTTAGATGCCTCTGGGGCTTTACAGTCTCCACCCACCCCTGAAACGTCTGTGTTCCCCAGTGCTTTGCTTCTTTGTTTCATTGCTTATTTCTTGGTTGATCATGTCCCACACTGCTGGTTTTATTATTATTTTTTATTTTCTTTTTCTTCCAAATTTGTATTTAAATTCAAGTTAGTTAACATATAGTGTAGTATTGGTTTCAGAAGAATTTTTTTAAAGATTTTTAAAAAGATTTTATTTATTTATTTGACAGAGATAGAGACAGCCAGAGAGAGAGGGAACACAAGCAGGGGGAGTGGGACAGGAAGAAGCAGGCCCATAGCAGAAGAGCCTGATGTGGGGCTCGATCCCATAACGCTGGGATCACACCCTGAGCCGAAGGCAGACGCTTAACCGCTGTGCCGCCCAGGCGCCCCTAAAGATTTTTATTTATTTGAGAGAGAGAGAGAGCACTTGAGCAGGGAGGGGCAGAGGGGGAGGGAGAAAGAATCTGGAGCAGACTCTGCACTGAACGCAGAGCCTGACGTGGGGCTCGATCCCACAGCCCTGAGATCATGACCTCAGCCGAAACCAAGAGTCAGACGCTTAACTGACTGAGCCACCCAGGTACCCTCAGGAAGTAGAATATAGTGATTCATCTTTTACATGCAACACTAGTGCTCATTAGGTCAAGTGCCCTCCCTATAATGCCCATCTCCCCACCGACCCCCCTACTCCCAGCAATCCTCCGTTTGTTCTCTCTAGTTAAGCGTCTCATGGTTTGCCTCGCACTGCAGGGTTTCAATACCACTTGCACAAGGTTGACCGTCTCCTGCTGGAACTGCACGGATCCCCGGCCAGCTGGGAGTACTGGTGGGGACTGTGCTTCGAGGCATCCCATAAGCTCCTCAACGTTTTTGGTCTTCCTTGAGGTAGACAAGGTGATGAGACCTCACTGACATCGTGACTTGAGAACCAGGAAGCCTGGGGCACTTATGCATGCTTCTGTTCCAGACCACGTGGCCTGTTTCCATCCAGACCAGATGTGATCTTCTCGGGACCCCTCAGAGGCCAGGGTTTAAGGCAGCACATGCAGTGGTTCTGAAGGACAGATCCATGTTTTGTGAGAGGACCAGGGAAGCAGACAGGGAAGGCTGATGTCTTTACTGGGGCAAGCCCCACCTTTCTGTGTGTGGTCTGCCACGGCTGGAGCTCCGAAGTGGCCAAAAGCAGACTGGAGCTCAGAGGCACAGAAGTATTCGAGGTGGAGCCAACGTGCATCCAAACAGTTCAGTTAGACACACAAGACTCTCACCTGAGACAGAGAACAATTTAGCGGGACATGGGGCTGCTTCCATATGCAAGAAGGCTGCTGAGGGAGGGACAGGGCTGAGGATGGTCCTGGGGGCAGTCAGGAGGCACACAGAGGAAGGGATGACTTGAGTCGGGAATGGGCAGGGAGGGAGGAGGGGGCAGTCCATTTTAGACAGGGGAATGGCACGTGCAAAGGCTTAGAGTCAGGGCCAGTATCATCTACTTGGGGAGCAAGGAGAATGCAGGGGGGATGAGGTCGGAGAGGAGGACTCCTTCCAGAGTCGATGCTCGCGTTGGGTGAACGCCAGCAGAGGAAACTTGAACTTTATCTTGTTGGCAGCAGGGAAGAATTTTGGGCAGGGGAACGAGTTGGGCAGAGGGCCACTTTAGGAAGACTGCTCCAGATCTGAGTGGATTGGTGAGGAAATGTTGGGCCCCTGATCCGAAAATATGCAAGGTGTAATTTTTGAGAGAGAAAGTACCTTGGTGATTACTGGCCCATTTCTATCATTTTGTGTAGTATAAATGTGTGCGTGTGTATTTACATATAATCATGTATCATATAATATATTTCACACACACACACGCGCACACTAGATGGAGGGTGAGTGACTTCCCAAAGGCACAGAGCGACACAACCAGCATTAGAACTCAGATCTGACCCCTCCTCTAGTGCTTTGCTTTTGTGCTGAGTGGAGATGCAGGTGTCTTGAAAGGAGGCTGACCTGATGTCAAGGCAGAGGTGGTACAAATCCTGACCAAGGCAGGGCAGGGCGGATGCCAGGGTGAAGAGCGTGTGGGAGGCAATGCGGATATGTTCTTGCTTTCTCTCTCTCTCTCTCTCTCCCTCTCTGTGTGTCTCTCTGGGTGGGGGTGGGGACACAGGGCTTGTTGGAGACTGCACATGAGTGCATCTCTCTTTCCTGGGTCCTGCAGCATCCTTCTGGGCCTGGTTTCTATGGCAACAGGCTCCCAGCAGGCAGCCCGCCAGCTGGAGGGAAGCAGGCAGGCAAGGCAGGCAGGGAGAGAAGGCCTGGGCAGCAAGAGGAAGACTGAAGTTGTGGGGGCTGGAGGAGACTTCGGGGAAGCTGGAGGGGTCCCCCAAGAGCTGGCCCCCCAAGTCCCTCTCTCTTCAGACCATAATGGCCTGGAGGTGGGTTAGGACACATGGATCTTTCTTTCATGGTTCTGAAATTTCCAGACGTCAAACTTTTGTTCACCTCTCCCCACCACCCCCACATCTCCTGACTCCCACTTCTTTAAGGATTGTCTGACCCCAGCTCCATGCCCTTCAGGGGCCATAGGCTTCTGCATAGGAAAGAGCTCTGAACTGAGGGGGGTGACAAAGAACAAGGCCAATTGACTTTCTGTTTTGCAGAGGATTTGCATATTAATTCAAAGACAAGAAATTTCCAGGCCCTGCATCATTCCTGCCAACAACTTAATTCAGCTCCACTGGCGCTGGCTGACTGTGTCTGGCCAGGCTCTGGGCTGGGCTTTGGGGGGTCCCTAGAGGAGAAGTCCTTTCAGCTGCAGGCTCCTCCTACCCTCCAGCCGCTCCCAGGCAGTCCCTCCTGATGTTCTAGCAGCTGGTGTGGAAAGTGCTTGGGCTGTCAAGCCGGCAGCCCTGGGCCTGCATCCTGGCTAGCTACTTTCTAGCCGGGTGGCCACGGCCTCTCTGGGCTTGAGTTTACTCATTTCTGAAGGGCTAAGACAAACCCATGCAGTTGGTGTAAACTAGCAAAGACATACTATTTGTTAAAATAGTTGAATAGCTGAAATACTTCGGTACTCACTGGGAAAGAGCCACCACCCGGGCCCCTCTCTCGCCCTTCTGCTCTGCCCCACGGTCCAGCTTCTGCAGCGCCGTGCTCCAGCCCTCTGGGTGTGTCCGTTCCGATGGGTGCGTGCCAGCATTTCTTCTGCCCCTGGAGTACAGACTGTTAGATATTTTGAATATCACCCGTGTCCAGAGGCAGTGCAACAGGAATTCTGTACCCACCTGCAGGGACTGGTGTATTGAAAGGTCGTGGGTTAATGGCCATCACGTTGTACGTTTCTTTTCTCATTCCTTTTCCTTTTGGCCTGGAGAGGCGGGGTGAGGGCGGGAATAAGACTGGGCAGGGGCCACGATGACAGTCACCTCTCTCACCAGGCGGGCAAGGTTCAAGCGCTCCAACAGCGTGACGGCGGGTGTGCAGGCAGACCTGGAGCTGGAGGGCCTGGCCGGCCTGGCCACTGTGGCCACAGAAGACAAGGCCCTGCAGTTCGGACGCTCCTTCCAGAGGCACGCTTCTGAGCCCCAGCCCGGGCCCCGGGCCCCCACCTACTCAGTCTTCCGCACGGTCCACACGCAGGGCCAGTGGGCCTACCGCGAGGGCTACCCACTGCCGTATGAGCCGCCGGCCACCGATGGGTCGCCAGGCCCTGCCCCCGCCCCCACCCCCGGCCCCGGGTCCAGCCGCCGGGACTCCTGGATGGAACGCGGCTCACGCAGCCTCCCCGACTCAGGCCGCACGTCCCCTTGCCCGCGGGACGGCGAGTGGTTCATCAAGATGCTGAGGGCGGAGGTGGAGAAGCTGGAGCACTGGTGCCAACAGATGGAGCGCGAGGCGGAGGACTACGAGCTGCCCGAGGAGAGTGAGTGAGGGACCCTGTGTGCGCGAAGGGCTCAGAGCTGCGGCTGGGCGGTGGGCCCTGGATCGGGAGGGCACTCCGCTTGGCCTTGAGTGTGCCTCCTCATGGTTTGCTTCTTTGGCCTGGATCCCTGGGGGTCCCCCTTGGGGCAGCAGGGCATGCTGGGAGCTCTTGGAAGGAAGTGGGGAGCAGCTTCAGAGGCCGGGATGGGACTGGGCAAGTAACCAGGTGGAAGGGCCGGCCCTCTTAGGACATGGGGTCAGCCCAAGTCACCCAGTCCATGGAGGTCAAGGGCACTCCGTTCCCATCTGGCTGGGTGGGATTCCAGGGCTGATCCAGGGAGTGGGGCCACACTTCGAGGTGGAGGGCCGGCCGGCGCACAAGGTCTGATCGCTGTCCGAGGCCCAGCTGTAGGAGATTCCGCCCGAAGACCTGGCCCTGGACGGAGAGAGGCCGTGGCCCTTCCCTGCAAGTCCATCTGAGGGGAGACGCAGCCATACCTCAGAATCCCTAAGTTGATGGGATAGTGCCTAGGAGGACAAGAGTCAGGCACATGAAATTTTCAGTAACCCTTGATGGGCCAAGGAGTCATATACTGATGAGTGACAAAGTTCTGCCGATGCGTGGTCATTGAGCTAGTGCCTGGGTAAGCCTGAAGGGCCAAGTGGGGGCTGGTTTCCCTCTGTTCCATGACATGAGAGGAAAGAAGGACACAAGAGGATAAGTGCTTAAGAAATGGAGGTTGTCTGAAGAAACACTGCTGTCTGAGGATACAGTCTTCTTGGTGAAGTGGGATAGGAGCCACTTGTTAGGAACTTGAGGATGGGATGGGGAGGGGGCTGGAGGAGACAGACCTACAGAGAGTGCCAGAGAAGGCGGGGTTGAGTCATTCAGGGCAGACCTCCTGGAGGCTGGGAAAGGAGAGGCAACCGTCCCTCTTCTGAATCTCCTCCTGTCCCCCAGTCCTGGAGAAGATCCGCAGTGCCGTGGGCAGCACACAACTTCTCCTGTCCCAGAAGGTTCAGCAGTTCTTCCGGCTGTGTCAGCAAAGCATGGTGAGTGCCATGGGCTGGAGCCCACCAGAAATGTATATGCCTGGAGGTGAGACCAGGTGTATGTGACCACGACGGACAGGCCTGGGCTCTTTCTTGTCTCCCTGCCTCCTACCCCCCAAGCCCACTCTCCCAGGTTGAGCTTCCTGATGGCGAGGGTGGATGGGGCTCTCTCTGGTCCTGGCTGGGGTGCGGATCTTCCTGACTGGCTGCCTCTCCTCTGTCTCCCTCCACTGAAGGACCCCACTGCGTTCCCCGTGCCCACCTTCCAGGACCTGGCGGGTTTTTGGGACCTCCTGCAGCTCTCTATCGAGGATGTGACCCTCAAGTTCCTGGAGTTACAGCAACTCAAGGCCAACAGCTGGAAACTCCTGGAGCCTAAGGTAGGGGGAGAGTCCCTTCAAGCCAAGAGGCCAGACCCTGGAAAATACCCTTCCCTAGAGAGGCCTGTGTGGGGAGAGGAGAGAAGCAGAGGGCTTTCACTGGCAGCAAAGGCAGTCCTGGACAGGTGATGGTGTCCATCTTCTTCCAATATGACCACACTCTTGGTCACTGCCATCTGCTTGGCCCTGTGCCCATCACTGCCTGAGCGGCCAGAACCCCGAGGGGCTGCAGCCACCTCCCACCAGCTGTAGTCTGAGGGAGCGGAACTAGTTTCCAGAAGAGGAGACTGCCCTTAGCTTGGACCTAGGCACGGAGATCTTGGGGGGCCCCTCAGCACTCACCTCACTAGACGTTGCGTGTGATGAGGCCCAGATGCCTGGTAGCGAACCCCCATTGCCCTGCGTGCGTCGGGGCCGCTGCATTCCTCCCAACCGGAGGGAACTCGCTCACTTCCCACCCACGTCCCTGGAGGAGCGAGTCCTGGGTGCGAGTTGTCGCGAACGGCGCCACCAGGGGGCGCCCGGATTCGCAATTTTTAATGAAAAGCGCCTTTTGACCTTGTCCCAGGCACACCTGGGGCTTCTGGCCACCCTCCGGCGTCGGAGCCGCGCGGCGTCAGTCCCCTGGGGCGGCGGGGAGCGCGAGCCGGGGATGGGGGGACCCCAGACTGAGCCGCCGCCCCCTCTCCCGGCAGGAGGAGAAGAAGGTCCCTCCGCCGATACCAAAGAAGCCCTCGCGGGGCCGGGGCGTGCCGGTGAAGGAGCGCTCCCTGGACTCGGTGGACCGGCAGCGGCAGGAAGCGCGCAAGCGGCTCCTGGCGGCCAAGCGCGCCGCCTCCTTCCGCCACAGCTCGGCCACCGAGAGCGCCGACAGCATCGAGATCTACATCCCCGAGGCCCAGACCAGGCTGTGACCGGCCCGGCCCGCCCATCCCGGGCACGGGCCCGCGGTTTTCTACCCGTACTGTACACCCAGCGTCGAGGTCACTGTGAACGCGGGCCGCCCCGTGCGCCCGCCCCGCCGGCACCGCACGCCCCGGCCCCTCCTGCCCGTCACACTCTCGTGGGTTTTTTACCTTCCTGACCCCACGCGAAGGCGCCCGGGCTGGGCTGGGGGCCGTGCCTCTCCGCCCTGCGCCCCCACCTGGACTCCCTTCTCTCCTGGTCCGACGCTTCGTCCCCACCTCCTCCCTACGGGCACCATCTCTGCCATTACTTCCCCCCACCCACGGGCCAGGCCGGGCCGGGTCCCCCATCTGGGCTCTGCGTACCCCCCCCACCCCGCGGGGCTGGGCTTCGTGGGGATCAAGCTTCGTGGCTTTTTATGAAGAATCCCGAACCCCACCTAGGAGCCTGCCCCACCCTCCCAGGGGCTCCACCCTCAGCCCTCAGCCCACCGGGCCCAGGGACCACAGTGGCTGGACCAACCCAGGACCAGGGCGCCTGGGCCTCTCCCCTTTCCCAGCTGCTGGGGAGGGGAGATGGGGCTTCCCCTCACCACACCTGTGGCTGTTCCCACATCCCCTTGAGTATCCCAGGAAAAATAAAACGGCAGAACTGCATTCGAGCCCGCTGCTCTCTCCAGAAGGAGCCACCTCTGCCGGGTGTGTGTGTGGGGGGCGGTAGGGAAATGGGAGTGGAGTGGGGGAGTGGAGGGAGGGGAGGGCGGGAGCCACTCTCTCGGTTTGGGGAGAGCATGGTAGCCTGGGCCAGCTGGGGCAAAGGGGATTCGGCCCCCTGGTATCGACAGAAGGACCTGAGCCCTCCTGGGGGGGCCCAGGGACGGTGAGGAGGGGAGGGTTTTCTCCTCACCACTCCTAGTACAGTCCATTTCTCTTTCTGTCCTCCAATGCTCTCAGGCTGCTCCCCAACAGGGCAGCCCAGACCCCAGTGCCTGGCCCACCGGCCTGTGCTCGATAAACAGGGAGTGCTGTGTTTCTTAGATGCACATGGATACTGGTTTGCCTTCGCCTAAGGTCCGGTGTTGCCTCTGCTCCCCTCATTCCTGATCAGCCGCAGAAACGCTATTCGATTTAGTCTTGTCACCTTTTCTGATGCGTCCTCTGGGTGGGCACTTTGGTGGGGGTCTCAGGGGGGAGAACGGAACTTTCCTGGGAAGCTAAGTAGCAACGCCAAGCTAGTAGTGCTGGCTAATGTTTATGGGGAGTGCTTTACGGTAACGGTAACGTAGCTCATCCTTAGGACAGGTGAGAAAGCTGAAGCTCAGGAGAGGTGCAGTGGCCTGTCCGAAGTCACAGGCAGGGCTAGGAGTGGTGGACCCAGGCCTGGCTCATGCCATACCAGGAGCTTTTAGCTCTCCAGCTTTCGGAGCCCAGAAAGGGTTTGATGGTGGTCCCCACCTGGTCTGGCAGCCCCCTTTAGTACTTGGGGTTGATGTGTCACCCTGAGGCAGGAAGAAGAGCCATCCAAATCTTTGACTGCCCTTCTGGGCCACACTGGACTAGGTAATTCTCATTTATTTATTCAGGAGGCATTTATCAAGAACCAGTGTTGGCACTGGCCGGCACCTGGGAGAGAGCCCTGAACAAGTGTAGTTTCTACTCTTATGGCACTAATGGTCTTATGGGAAAAACAGACAAGTGAACAAGCAGTTACAGAATAAGGGTGAGTGCTGGCAAGAGCCACTGGAGAAGGGCCAGCGCTGGGAAGAATGTTCCAAGATCAGACAACAGTTGTGCAAAGGCCAGGAGGAGAAAGAGCATCGGGAGTGCGGAGGCATGACCATGCTCGGCTTTTGGGTCAACACGAGGCGGGTGGGCCTGGGTCTGAGGAACCGTGGGGAGCCACAGAAGGGTTTTGAACAGGAAAGGGGTAAAAACAGCTATTTTACAAGTCAGTGTGGGAGACCACCTGAAAAGCAAGAGGTCGTACACACACACTTACGTGAGACCTCTGGAAGGTGGAGAGGAACCCCACGTGATCCAAATTCCCAAGAGTGAGTCAGCTTGGAGCTGATCCCACACAGATTCCTGGGCCCTGTCCAAGACTGTGAATAGACTCTCTGCCCCCAAATGAGTTTTTGACAAGTGTGCCAGGTGATTTTGACGGGCAGCTGATTTTGACGGGCAGCCAGGTGTGAGAACATTTAGGTTGGATGACCGTCCCAAAGTTTCCACTGGAAATGCCAGTTTGTCTATTTCCCCCGGACTTGCCTAGTGAGCTTTTAGCTGGGTCACTTCACCTCTTGGAGATTGAGTTTTGTCATCTCTAAAACTGGGACGTGGGCAAGGTTTGCACTAGATGATACTTGGAGCAATCCTTGAAGCCGATATTGTCGTTACCATCATTTACAGGTGAGAAAACGGAGGCTTTGAGAGTTTAAACAACTTACCCCAAATCTCAAAGCCGAGAAGTGGCCGAGTCTGAGTTTAACACTTCTACACGCTACAGCTCCTTGTAGGTCTATGTCTTTTCCCAGAAACTGGGCCAGATTTCCCAGGACCATGAGGTCTATGGGATGGGCACAGAGGAACAGGGCAGCCCTGAATGAGTGTAGTGGGCCTCTTGCTACAGACCAACATCTAAGTCTCCCCGTGTGGAGCTGACGTGGTGCGGAGTCTCTGCATGTTGAAGGCTGGGAGTTGTGCTGGGCTCCATGGACCAGGGAAGGATTAGATCCAGTCCCTGTGTTTTTCCATTGCTCCCAGGTGGCTGTAGCCAGGTGCATAAACAGAATGGCACGTACAGTAGGAGGCTTCTCTCAGAGGGGCTGAGGAGACCAGAGGAGGAGACCTCTAGCACTCAACTGAGTCTTTCTGCAAGAGAGGCCTTTTGAACTAGGTCTTGCAGGATGAGTTAGAGTTTTGCAGCGGAGGAAGAAAGGGAGGACATTAATTTCAGGCAAAGGGACCAGCTTGGGCAAATGCATGGTAGGGTGTGTGTGTGCGTGGGATCATGGGAAGGGCAGAGACTGGAGGGAGGTGACAGGCTCAAACAGGGGTGTAGAGGGCATAGAGGAGATGTGGCCAGAAGAGACCCATGGTAAGAGAGGGGGTTTAAACTGAAGATTTCATGTGGTTTTTTTTTTTTTAAGATTTTATTTATTTTAGAGAGAGACAGAGAGCAAGAGCGCACAAGCAGGGAGAGTGGGAGAGGGAGAAGCAGACTCCCCACTGACCAGGGAGGCTAATACAGGGGCTCGATCCCAGGACCCTGGGATTATGACCTGAGCCAAAGGCAGACGCTCAACTGACTGAGCTGTCCAGGCGCCCCAGAAATTTCATGGTTTTATTTAAGTTTTTGAAAGACACTTTGTTTAAGAAAGGAAATGGACTGGTGGGAGCAGTGGAAGGCAGGGCTACCACTGAGGGAGTTGCTCAGGTGATCCAGGTAAGAGAGGAAGGTGATGAAGAACTTGAGAGACATTCAGGAGACACAGGTGCTCTGAGCTGGGTTTGGGGAATATGCAAAGATGAAGAGACGTTGACGATGTCAGTTAGGTTTCTGGCTCAGTGAATAAGTTAAACCATAAATGGACATAGGACATTACAGAAGGAGGAAGCAATTTGGGGAATACTAAACATACCAGTGACCATTAACTGAGCACTCAGGAGGTGCCAAGTACTGTGCCAAGCATTTTATACACATTAAGTGAATAGGACTCAGAACCACCCTAGGGGATGGGTACGCTCATTGCATTTGTTTAAACAAACAGTGTAAACAGCTCTTCTGAGATTAGCAGGAAGCAAGACCAGGATTTGAACGCACTTTTGATTCCTGAGCACTCAGGAGGTGCCAAGTACCGTGCCAAGTCTGTGTTCTCGAGCCCCACTCAGTTCTGCCTGACCGAACTACTAGCCATCCCTTGAGACTCAGCTCAAGGGCAAGTCCCTCTGGTGAGCCCTCCTTGATTCTTCCCGGGTTCCTCCTCCGAGCTACCTATGCACGCTTCTGTTGTCACGTTTCTCACACACCTTGGCAGTTTGTAGAGCCCTCTGCTTCCCCAGTGGTTGGTCCGAGAGCTCCTGAAGGCAGGGCTGGTTCTGGTCATGTTTGCACCCCCAGTATCTAGCACATGTCGATTGGCTGGCTGAATGCTAATTGTTCTGGGCAATTCTGTTCCCTTCTCTTCTCTACACATTCATTTAGGGAACAAGGTCTGCTAATAATGGTTTCTTACATATTTCTCTATACTGTTCCTTTCTCTTTATCTCCGCTGCCAGAGTTAGCCCTGAGCTCTCTGAGATCGTAGAGGAAGGGCATCTGATGTGATGTTGCGGTCTAGGAGGCTTCCCTTGGAGGTGTCCCTTAAGCTTGAAAAATGACGTAGAGCTACTTCGGTAAAGAAAGGAGGGAGGGGCAGTCCAGGTAGATGAAAAAGCATACTAAACGAAGGCACAGAGGCGTGAAACCGTTTGGTCTGCCTGGGAATATGAGGGGTTTAGCCTGTGTTACTAGGGATCAGTAAATACGCTTGGCTGAGACTCGTGGAACAGAGGTGAGAAGGCAGGACTGGTGGGGGCATTACAGAGATGAGCTTTGGTGTTATTTCCGTATGCAGTTGACCCCTGAACAATGACGGCACTAGGGGTACCCACCGCCTGAACAGTGGAAAACCCATGTATAACTTTGACACTCTCCCAAACTTAACTCCTAATAACCTACTGTTGACCAGAGCCTTCCTGATAACATAAACAGTTGATTAACACATATTATGTATGTTATATGTATTATGTACTGTATTCCTACAATAAAATAAGCTGGAGACAAGAAAATATTATTAAGAAAATCATAATGAGGAGAAAAATATATTTCTAGTACCATTCAGCATTTATTGAAAAAATATCCATGTGTAAGTGGACCCCCACAGTTTCAAACCCCTGTTGTTCAGAGGTCAACTGTACGTGATAAAGTAGAAATCTGTACGGGACATAGTGGGGACACAGGGGAGTGAATACTTGTATCTGAAGGGTCAGGCAAGACTTACATTTCATTTTATTTCAGTTTTTTGTATATTGACAATGGTACCATTTATTTTCCTGTTGCTATGTACCTGGCACAGCACTTAACATGCATTATCTCATCAAACCCTCACAACATCCTGTGAAATAGGTGTTATTAACTTCATGCATAAGAGGGAAAGGAGGCTCCGGCCGATTAATAATGTTCCCAAGGTCACATGGCTAGAAAGCTAGCCCAGATCTGAAGAGTTCTTAGAGTTCTAGACTATATCCTGCTAAGCAGATCTTCTTGAAGTCAAGGAACATGTCTTTTATTTTTGTGTGTCCAGACGTAGGTCTTAGAGACGCCTAATAAACATGAGTTGAACAAATGAATGGATGACCTTCCACTTTCTGCTAGAGAAAAGCTCGTGCTGACGTCACTGGGAAACCCTCCAGGCCACGAGGGGGCGCAGTACCCGTCTCGGCGCAGCGGGGCCCGCTGCGGACGCTCAGCTTCCTCCGGTCCTCTGACTGGAGCTCAGCCAATCGGCGGGCTCCGAGAGAGCCGGCGCCGGGGGGGCGGGGTCCCGGGGCCAGGCCCCGAGGGCCGCTGGGAGAGGCGACTTCGGTGCTCCAGGCTAGCGAGCGAGCGAGAGGGCGGGGGCAGCACCGTGGAGTGCGGGCTGCGGCGCAGGTGAGCACGCGGTGCCAGCGGGCAGTTCTCTTCCCCGGAGCGGCGCGGGGGCCGCCCGTTGTCAGGGTGACGGCTCCTGGCAGTGACCTCTGAGTTAGGGAGGGGTGACTGCGAGTGTCCGCTCCGGCCCTGTTCGGGCCTGACAGCTCTCTTCCCAGGGCTCGAAGGCCGCGTCTGGGCTCCCAGCAGACCCTCCGCGGTCAGGGCCTCTCGACCTCAGGCACGTGGGTGAGAACGGACGCTGCCGAGGCCGCGAGCGAGGTGGGATACGGGCAGGGGACCGAGAGCCCGGAGGAGGGAGAAGGCCAGATACCTGGAACTCGGACTTCAGTTGCGTTCCCATCCCTGGTCCGGGCTCGAGTGACGGTCAGGGCCAGTCCTTCCAACCTGTCAGGTCTTCTCTGCCGTTGTTAACAATTCTCAAATCTCGGACTGAGGTTCGGGTGTCGTTGGGCTTCTGGGGCGCCCGCACAAGGGCAGGTTTCCTGGCAACCCACTTGACCTTTACCGGACACTCAGGCTTCCTCTGCGTCGGGCTGGAAAGAAGACGTTCCAGTGTTTGCGGGACGCTGTTGCCGCCTTCATTTTGGTACTCTGGGGATGACTTGTTAGAGAGTATTTAGCTTCTTGAAATCAGCAAATTAGCCTGCTGTATTCCTGCCGCTTTATGAAAGCGAGGGGGTGGGCGACTGCTGTGGTTTTACGCTGGTGCGTTGTTGAACTGTCATTCATTCATTTAACAAACTTTTTGGGAGCACTTTATGGCAGGCAGGGCGGGAAGGGTGGGGGATGGATAGGACACAGTGGGGGCCGCACAGACGCGGTCTTTGCCCTCTTGGAGCTTAAGTGTTTTGAGCAATGCAGACTAGTGGGGTAGGCCGTCAGCACAATGTCTGTCACGGAGAAAGTGGTTCTAACTGTTGAATAAATGAATGATTAGAATGTGGGCAGGACAACAGACCTTTGCTGCATGTGGAAGATGGTATGAATTGTGGACTTATGTTTGGTATGTTTTACAACAGCTTGGGGATCTGAATGGACAATTGCTGTTTAGGGTGAGTGTTAACTTATAGAGAGCTTGCATAAGAGTTGGAAAGAAAATGAAGTATTAGGTTGGACGTTCTTCAGGGGTGTTTCTTTTAACAACGTCTAAGCCCTATAATTTCACAAACCTCTGAGTAATCTTAAGAGTTTGCCAAAAGGGAAGCTCTTCCAGATATTTGACATGCCAAGTTGATGGAAAAAAATCGCAGGCAGTGCTCCCCAAGTCCAGGATTTGGACAGAAACAGCACACCTATCTGCAGTGTGTTCTTGCCACTAGAAAGGGCACAAATGTTGAAGTTTGGAGAGGCCTGGGTTCGAGAGCAGTGGTTCTATCACTTCTGGTGATCTTGGACAAGTTCACATAGTGTGCCGGTGTCCCTGTGCCTTTGTGGCCTTAGACTCAAATCTGGACTAAATAATTCCTACCTCATAGAGGTGTTGTGAAGATCAGGTGATGACCAGCCAGTGACTTGTCCAGCATAGGGCGGTGCCAAGACAAAGGACCCAGAGGGAAACTGTGGCGCTGCTGCAGTTTTTCCCTGATAATGGTCCATTATAGTCTTGGATCCACAGAATGCTGGGATTCCTCCAAAGAGAACTGGAACCAAAGAGAGAGAGAGAGAGAGAGGGAGAGAATCACTTTATCCCTGGTGAGATTTCAGTTGTATACTTCAGACTAGAGATAGCCAAGTTGGAGAAACACCTACAGAGGTGCAAATGGAATGAGTGATCTTTTGTTTGAGACTTTGGGGCAAGTTACTTAACCCTCTGATAATACCATCTACCTCATAGAGTGGACATGAGGATAAAGAAGGTACTATATACAGTGCTTAGCCCAAGGACTGGCATGTAATTGCTCAATAATTGGTGGCTATCATTATGATGATAATGTGAGTAATTTTTTTAGAGACTTTATTTATTTATTAGAGAGCAAGAGAGAACAAGTAGGGGGAGGAGTAGAAGGAAAGGGACAAGCAGACTGTGTGCTGAGAGCGGAGCCCGACTCAGGCCTTGATCCCACAACCTTGAGATGGTGACCTGAGCTGAAATCAAGAGTCAACGTTTAGCTGACTGAGCCACGCAGGTGCCCTGTGAATAATCTTTGAAAATTGTTAATGGTAATAGTCATGAGACTAAATGGCCATTAGAGTGAACCAATTTGTGTGTTTCTATATTTTTGGTGTTATCTTACTTCATTTTAGGACGCTCCAGGGCCATTTCATTTTTTCCCCTGCCATGGGCTTGTATAGTGGTTTTTTTTTTTTTTAAACAGAAAAATTCAAGAACTGATCATGTTTGAGTACATATAATGTGTTGGTGATATTTTTAGGAGTTTATTATGCAAATATGAGGGTATGGGTTCGGTTAGAGAGAATGTATTTTGGAAGAGGTTTGGCCAGCAGTATGGGTATGTCTCATTGTTAGAAAGATCAAGTTCAGAATAGGAAAAAAGTCATTATCTAAAAATCAGAATGGTTGAGTAATGGATTAGGGTTTGGGCCACTTAAATATGCTCCTTATTCTTTTTGTGAGGTAAAGGAATTACTTCTCATTATC
The DNA here is from genome assembly GCF_002007445.2 of Ailuropoda melanoleuca. Lineage (NCBI taxonomy): Eukaryota > Metazoa > Chordata > Mammalia > Carnivora > Ursidae > Ailuropoda > Ailuropoda melanoleuca. The sequence continues at coordinate 12,890,440 of NC_048219.1, read as the reverse complement.
TTGGAGCCAGGAGAGTCATAGTGGGACTATACCTGGTGGGAAAAGTGTGGCTGGCTCTGTTCATGGAGAAATTGCATAGAGCAGAGAAAGGCTCTTTTCCATTCCTGAAATGTTGGTAAACTGTGGCGGGAGGACCTGGGGCCAGTCAAAGGCTTGAATCTTTGTTAGGAAGCTCAGAGGTTCACTTGTGGGGAACACTGCCAAACATGGTTGCATAATGGTCAAAGAGTATAGTACATAAAATAGAGGTTCTTCCCCTCTTCCCTAACAATCACGTCTTTCAAAATTTTTTAGATTGTTCTGGGGCCCTAGCTGTTGCCTAAGCAAGGTACCCTCTTCTTCTCTGCGTGGGGTGGATGCCCAGTAAATTGTGCCAGGCTGCCTGGTAAACGGAGAGCCCTGGTGGGTCGTCCATACTCGGTGGGAAGGGGGATGCTGGTGTCTCCCTCATGCTGCCTTGTGCTCTTCTGCAGATGTCATGTGGCCTGTGCTTTGGACCGTGGTGCGTACCTATGCTCCCTATGTCACATTTCCCGTGGCCTTCGTGGTCGGGGCTGTGGGTTACCACCTGGAATGGTTCATCCGGGGAAAGGATCCCCAGCCTGTGGAGGAGGAGAAGAGCATCTCTGAGCGCCGGGAGGACCGTAAGCTGGATGAACTGCTAGGCAAGGACCACACGCAGGTGGTGAGCCTTAAGGACAAGCTGGAATTTGCCCCTAAAGCTGTCCTGAACAGAAACCGCCCGGAGAAGAATTAACGAAGGACACAGAGCCCTATGGGTCCTTGTGTGGGCCCTGACTGGCCCTGCCACCATGTCTCCCCTGCTCCAGAACCCACATTGGATTTGCTGTGTGGCTTATTCCGGCCCCTCCCGTGCCACCCAGCCCCACACACACTGGCCGCTCTTCTGTTGCCAGGCGGACATGCGAGCAGCTGAGGGGCCAGGGTAGAGGAAGGCCCTTGAGGGTTCTGGCCTGAAGGCTGCATGTGTTGTATGGTGGCCGAAACTGCTCAGGCTTCTGTGCTTCTGGGCGCACCGTGGGGAGGAGTGTCATGAACTGAATGATGGCTGTCTGTTTCTTTGGGGAGGCACTTTGGCCTCAGGTGGGAGTGGCTGGGGTTGGGGTGCTGCCTTAGGAGGGATGCCTGCATGCCTAGTTCCAGTATACACTGGGAAGAATTCAAAAAGCTACCTGGCCCCCTTCACATTTGCCCTCTTCTTGTACTCGTTCTTCCTGAAATCCTGTCCTGTCAGCTCAGGAATGAGACTCCCCGGGGAGGAAAGCCTTTTACTGTTCTTGGAAGCCCAGGCTATTTACCTTGGGACAGGTGAATTTGCTTGAAAACAATCACATTTTCCACCCACCCCCATCACTGTATGGTACAAAACTTGATTAAAATGGCATCTGAGAACCATATTGATCTAATCATATCTTCCAGATGGTGTTGGGGTCTCCTTAGGAGTTGTGCAAGTGTACACATTTCAGGGTCAGATAACATTGACCTTTAACCAAGGGCTTTGGGGCCCGGGCACTGAGTCCTGGAGGTGCAGGTTCCCAGGAGTCTTTTTATCATGATGAGAAGAGGCTTATAGGACCTTTCAAAATGGGAATTCAGTGTAGACCGGGAAGCGTAATAATTGCTATCAAATTTTTCAGTTATACACAGACATTTTCCCCTATAAAAGTAATATATGGGACGCCTGGGTAGCGCAGTCATTAGGCGTCTGCCTTCGGCTCAGGGCGTGATCCTGGCATTCTGGGATCGAGTCCCACATCGGGCTCCTCCGCTGAGAGCCTGCTTCTTCCTCTCTCCCACTCCCCCTGCTTGTGTTCTCTCTCTCGCTGGCTATCTCTGTTAAATAAATAAATAAATAAATAAATAAAAATCTTTAAAAAAAAAAGAAAAGTAATATATGTACATTAAAGAACATTTGGTAGAGATTGAAAAATGGTCGCCCCCACTCTGAGGGCTCCAGTGCAACCAAAAAGGTAGCATTTTGTTACCTTCAGTAATTCTTGGCATAGTTTTTAAGTTTTTTTTTCTTTCTTTTTTTTTTCTTTTTCTTTTTCTTTTTTTTTTTTTTTTTAAAGATTTTATTTATTTATTTGACAGAGATAGAGACAGCCAGCGAGAGAGGGAACACAAGCAGGGGGAGTGGGAGAGGAAGAAGCAGGCTCCTAGCGGAGGAGCCTGATGTGGGGCTCGATCCCATAACGCTGGAATCACGCCCTGAGCCGAAGGCAGACGCTTAACCGCTGTGCCACCCAGGCGCCCCCTTTTTTTTTTCTTTTTAAGATTTTTATTTATTTATTTGAGAGAGAGAGCATGAGCAAGAGAGAGCACAAGCAGGGGAAGGGGTAGAGGAAGAGGGAGAAGCAGACTCCCTACTGAGCAGGGAACTTGATTCAGGGCTCGATCCCAGGACCCTGGGATCATGACCTGAGCTGAAGGCAGACACTTAATGACTGAGCCACCCAGGCGCCCCATTTTTTGAGGTTCTTATCATTACTGTCCCTTTAATTTTATATTCCTTTTTTACATAGTGTTTCATGTCATAATCATTTTTCTGTCTTATCACGTCTTCATAATCCTAGTTGTTTTTAATAGCTGCATCAGGTGGCAATAAAGCTTAGTGTGTTTTTAATAATTTTCCAGTTGCTGGACACTTGGGTTGTTGTTGATTGTTCACTAGTGTAAATATTGCAATGATTGTCTTTTATAAGGCTTCTCTTGCATTTGGGAGTAAATGGCAGGACCAGTAAATGGCGTTTTGGATGAAATGGGATGAGCAGTTTCAACGGTCTATATGTCTTTCCTAAATGGCTGCACGAATTTATTCTAAATGCTGCCGCTTAAGATGTTACTGGTACTGTTGGAAGGGCACTGGGAGCGGAGGGCAGGAAGAGGTATGAGAACCTATTGGCTCGTGAAACCCACTGACATTTAAGCTAAGTGAGCAAAAGGAAGTAAGGTGCGCGTGATGAAGAAGGCACTGTCTTTAAAAGCGGGGTAGGGTGTCTGTCCTGCTTCCCTTATCTCAGGATCTGAGGCCTGCTGGTGTTAACAGGTGGGTGAAGGTGGGATGCCTGAATAGGTGGAGATGCTAGCTGTGGGGTGGGAGGAGCTGGGAAGATGTGGAAGGTGGTGGCCAGAGAGGAGGAGAGAGTAAGTAGCTAGTGGCTCCTCTGTCCCTGAGGCTAGTGGGCGTGCTGAAATAAGCCACTGTTGCTTTTAGGGAATAAATCTGATGGGGAGTGGAGGGGACGAGCATCCGCTGCGGAGGTAAGGATGAAATTTCTGGTTTCTGAAAGGATGTGCCAAGCTCAGCTTGGTTAGTCACGGGCAGGTGGGCGGGCCTCAGTGACAGCCCAGTGCTGCCGCCCTGTGGCCGTCCTGAGCATGAACAACCCTGGCATCGCTTCCCTGGGCTTAATGAGGAGTAGCAAAGACATATGCCCACAGGGGTCAGTCCGGTGACTTCATTGAGCAGGCCAGGCCAGGAACTAGAAGGCCAGGCCTGCCTAAAGAGGGCGGTGGCCATGTGGCCTTTTCCAATTTGTGCTGCTTGCCCAGTGATGGCAAATTTTTCAGTTTTTTTCTAAAAGATGCTAGAAATTTAGATTTTTGTGCATGGTTTTTTTTTTTTTTGAAACTTGATTTTTAAATGTTGGCATTTTATTTTTTTTAAAAAAATTCTAAGCATGCTCACATACCCAGGGGGTTAATTTGACTCAATGGCTGCTAATTTGTGACCTCCCAAACTGCCCTGCCCTTCCAGTGAACTCTGAGAGGTATACATTTTTCCCCCCAGCAATCTAACAACTTGTGGCAAATATTAGGGCCCAGGAGTGGTTTCTCTTGAAACACTTCTGGGTGTCGTGCACGTGTGTCGTGTAATATCTGTCTAAACAGAACATTGGGGGACAGAAAACCTATGGAAACGACAGCAACAGTTTTCCCACAGCCTGCAACATTTTTGGATTTGCAGATATTTCAGAGTAGGCCTGTCGCTGCTGCTGTGCCTCCTCCCAGGGCCTGGCTGCGGGAGCCCCAACTTTGGAAACTCAAGTTGTTCCCTTCCAGCCATCTCACTTTATGCCCCCTTTTAAATAATTTCATTTTAGGGCTTGCCCTCCCTGAATCTCTGCCTCTGGCAAGTCTATTAATATCCACAGCTGGGTCTTTCTTTCCCACGGCTGGCTGGGACCTGCTGCCTCTGGGGCAGGAGGGCGCCTTGTAGATATGGTGTGTGTTTTCTTGCCTTTGCTTGGGAGATGTTGGGTAGCATAGCGGGGTTTCTGTGGATGCGGGCAAAGGCAGGCTGAGCTTGCTGGGATGCCCCAGGGCGTTGTTTTTCTTCCATGCTTGCTGATTCACCATAGAGGCATGTGTCCCTTTCTTGGGCTGGCCCAACAGTCACGATTCACTGAAACATGAGTAAGTAGAGGTGCTTGGTGCTCTTTGCTTGGTGCCCTCCCCCCTTGGGTGTTTTCCCGGCCCAGTGATGGTGGTGGCTTTAGAGTGGGGTTATCCTGTCTGAGCTGGGTAGGAATCACTTCTCTACCCCTCAGCCGCCCAGTGTCTAGTGCTTTTCCACTCTCTCTAGAGTCTTTCCTGTGCCTGTTGCTGTGTTAGCACAAGTCAGCTGGGCAGCCGCCAGGATAAGCCTGCCAGGGAGCCCTTTGACTCTTGTCAGCTTCCCAGGGTTCCAGGCTGGTGGGGCTGGTGGCCGAGTGAAACGCTCTGGGATTGGCCTCCCTGGAGCTGCCTGGGAGCTGGGCAGCAGAAATCGAGAACCTCTTGTCTTACCTCCCTTTTCCTTTTCCACTTTGGTGTGGGTGTCTCTGCACTGGTAGAGTAGCGAGCCGGGCAGTGCAGTGAGTAAAATAAAGTGTGTTCCGCATTCTGACAGACTTGAGTTATGAATCCTGCCTCAACGACTGGCTGACCTTGGGCAAGTCACTTGACCTTCTGAGCCTCACTGTCCTCATCTGTCAAATGGGGATAAGAATAACCATTTTTTGCTGGGTTGTAGCAAGGCTAAGGTGACCTGTGTGAAGTTTTTAGCAAGAGTCTACAGCAACCAGTAGGTGCTCAACGATGTTAGCTGCTTTCATTTGACTATAGGAAAAGCCTCCACTTCCTGCATAGTTGCACTTATCCTTGTGATCTTGGTGAAGTGGGGATCCGGAGGCAGGAGCAGCCTGGCTGGGAGAGAGATGACAGGGACCCTCACGGGCCTGGCAGTGGAGGGCTTCTTAGGAATACTTTACAGAAAGGACCATGTTGCATAAGAACCCAGCTGGCCAGACCTGTGTCACTAAGTAGTAGTGCCATTGGTGCTGTGTGCGGGGTCAGAGACGGAACGTTGGGAGCGAGGGGTTGCAGAATGCCCAGGCGTCATGGATCAGGAACACAGGTAGAGGAAAGAGTCGTGGATTTGGGGGCACAGAAACTGGGTGACCTGGGACATGACCTTTCACTTCTGGCCTTGGCTTCTCTGCCTGCAAACCGGGGATGCAAGTGTATTCTCTGCTGATGGCGTAAAAGGAGGGAGAAACCAGCTCCGAGAGTGCTTTGGAAACGTGCGAGTGCTAGGTTCTAGCCCAGCGCGGCCTCAGCATTAGTGCATTGGGGAGGGGGGGCACAGCCGGTCTGAACAATGAAATCGAAATAAATGCTCTTTTATTCCTTTTCTGTCCGCAGTCTCTCAAAGTATTTGCTAAAAAGCAGGCTTTGGGATGTCAGCTTTTGAGAATAAAGACTATCTGGATGTCCCTCTCACGTCGTATGACGGGTTTGCAGGTAGCTACATAATCTAGTCGTGTGACTGGAAAAAGTCACTTTGCTTCTCCAAGCATCCTCTGTGGATGGGGTTAGTTCTGCCTCCTTCAAAGAGTTGAGACGATCGAGGGGATGTTTGTAAAACACCCAGCACGGTGTTTGGCGGGAGCCCATCCCCCCTGTGCTGTTTCTCAGGCCATCTGTGAGTCCCCTGCCCCCTTGGGGGTTCCCTCACCAGCCTGCAGCCACCCTCCTCTGTAGGGCCTATCTCTCGCATCCCCGCTTCAGGGCCTCATCATCTTGCCTCAATGTTCGGTCTCTCCCTGGAAACTCTCCCTGTTCCCGCCGGCATCTTCTTTCTACAATACATCTTTGATGAGGTCACTGCTTGCAGACCTCCATGGCTCCTTTCGCTCTCTTGCCCCAGCCTCCCTCCCGTCTTCCCCGGGGACAGAAGCCACCCTTTGCCTCTTCCTGAACTCATCGTGCTTGTTCAAACCCTGATGCCTCCGTGTGCACAGGCATTGTGCCTCTTTGGCTGCTTGGCGAACTCCTGTCATGCTCTAAGATTTAACATGTGTAGGTCCATACCCACTTTCTGAAGCAGAGGCTGCCGTTCCCTTCCTGCTTCTCCAGCCCTGGGGTCATGCTACTGTGGCATTTATTACAAGGCACTGTAACAGGTGTGTGTTTGTTTCTCTCCTAGACTGTGAGTTCCTCGAGGGCAGGGGCCACGTCCTAGTTACCTCTCTGCCCGTTGCAGAGGGCCTGGCACAGTCATTTCCAGTAAATACGGAGAGAATTAAAAGGCCCCTTAGAGTGGTTGGGGGGTAGAGCAGGTACTGGGGCTGGGCACGGAGACAAGCCCCTTTGGAAGACAGAGAGCAGGGCTGCCCGATGGCCTTGAGCTCATGGCAGCGGTGTGTCCTGCTGCGGCTTTGCCTTCCCCAAGGCTGGTGATAAGCTAGACCCAAAGAAACCGCCGCCTCAGTTTTCCCAAGGGAAGAGGGGCTTGGGCAGAGGTCAGGTTTTCCCCGCTGGGTGGGACCTGGCCCAGCGGAGCCCGTGATGAATTTGACCCTGATGACTCTGCGGTGGGGGACAATGGCCTCAGGAAAGCATTCAGGAAACTCTTCGTGTGGTAGTGATCAAAGCCTGCAGCGGCTCCGCGGGCTGGATAGGAGCGCTCCAAGGAACCAGCAAGGCCCTGGGCTTAATGCCCTTCCCAGGTGGGGCTCTCCCTCGGCCTCCGCAGGACCGTGGGCCTAGCCGGGGGGGATGCGGAAATCCTGGGGAGGCCTGGGAATGCCTGGGAGTCTGAGGGAGCCCCCTGCCTCTGGAGTATCTCCACTTTGTCTGCATTTATCCCTTAGGCCCGGGAGGGCGGGTGGGCTGATAGGTGAGGCGTGCTTTCGTTTCCTCATTTCACCTCAAAGCTGATATAAACCTTCCTGTACTCACAGGAAGCCCTTTTCATTTGTCCCTCATCCCCAAGGAGTTCAGTCAGAAGGGAGAAGAGCACTGGTTCTCCTCATGCTAACACAGGGGATCGGAGGCTCCAAGCGGGAAATGGCTCACCCCAGATAACACCAGGAATTCTTGGCAGAGCTGGGCTTGCAGCCACCCCGTGCCCCCTCCCCCTCCCAGTTTTCGTATTGTCATCACACCAGACCGAGGTCAGCTGGCCTGCAGGCCGGTGACTTGATGAGGGAAGCACCGTTTGAGTGTCTGCTGGCCAGAGGGCACAGCTCAGGCCCTCTGCAGGCGGCTCCCAGGACTTACTTCGGATGGAGGCTGCTGCCTGCCTCGCCCCTTCCCGCTTTCATTTTCCCGATACGCAGACCAAAGATAAACCTTTAGGGGTAGCTCTGTCTCTTTGATGCTCTCCAGACTGTTTTCCCCACACGTGGGTGGGTAGGAGGTCACAGTCTTTCCCACAGATGGAGTCCTGTGTGTTTATAATTTGGTCAATTGATGGCAAGGTGGATTGTTTATCTACTGTGGTCCCTAAAGTCCTGTCCTTGGCTGGCTCTCACCTCCCTGACATGTGCTGGGGCCTCGATGGGCTCGGATCCCAGCCCTCCCCTTCCCCTCCAAGAAATGCAGCTCTGGAGTTCGGCTGCTTGGGTTCAAAGCCCAGCGCTGCCCTGTATAGCTGAGGCTTCCACCAAGCTGCTTGGCTTCTGGGGTTCAATCCCACGTGTCAGAGGGGCTAATAGGGGACTTGCCTCAGAGGGTTATTGTGAAGATTAAGAGACAACACCCAAGGCATTTGGAACAGAGACTCACTGATAGTTAATGCTCAGGAAAAGGTGGTTATTTTGATTGGTAGAGTTTCTGTGTTCCACGCTTGTCCTCTTGCCTCAAGACTCTGTTCTCTGTCTGGGCTGTAAGAGGGAGTTCCTGGGTGTAGAGGGGAGACAGGGCTGCAGTGTTGCTGTGGCAGGAGGCTGGGGCGTCCTGATGCTCAGCCCTGAAGCCCTTTGGCTTTGCCATTTGATGCTTTTCTGCTCCCTGCTTCCCCTGCCCCCCAGTCCCTTCTGCATTGCCTTGGCATCTTACAGCATCCCCCCGCTCCAGCTGGGTCCCTGACACCCACATAGCCCTGCCTCGGTCAGCTCGCCTATCAGTCTGCAGGCAGATGGAGGTTTCTGGAGGAGCCTGGAGAGTCTGGGCATCCGAGGGGTAGGGCCAAGCCGAGGGGGTCCTGCCAGGGCTGCTGTGGCTCTCAGAGCAGCAGCCCAGCTGGCAGCGTGTGAGGAGGAAGTCCCCCCAGAGCTCTCCTCCTGATCCCCCGGCCTGGGGGAGGGCTGCTGCAACACAGTACCGCAGGCCGGGTGGCTTAAACCACAGACATTACCTTTCTCTCGGTTCTGGCGGCTGGAAGTCAGATCAGGTGCCAGCGGGGTTGGCTCCCTCTGCGGTCTCTCTCCTTGACTTGCCCACTTGCTAAGTCTTCACATGGTGGCCCCCCTGTGCCTGTGACAGCTCCCTGGTGTCTTTTGTGTCCAAATCACCTATTCTTAAAAAGACAACAGTCAGATTGGATTAGGGCCCACTCTAATGGCCTCATCTAATTTAATCACCTCATTAAAGGCCTTATCTCCAAATACAGTCGCCTTGTGAGGTACTGGGGGTCACGACTTTAACATAGGAAATTTGAGGGGACACAATTGAGCCTGTAACAGGAGGGTAGGGCAGCGGAGTGGAAGAGGCTGCTTTTGCCACAGGGGAGAGCCTTAGACAGGGGTTACCCAGCCCCCTGAGGCAGGGGCCTGCTGGTCTCTGGTACTGGCCTGGTCTTGGGGTGAAGCTGGTGCTGCCTCCCGCCCACTCCCCTCCCAAGAGGCCTTAGGGTAGGAACTAAACGCCTGAGGCCGGAAGACTCAGCGAGCTGATTATCCCTGTGGTCTCTGGGGTGAAGGAACAGTCAGCGGGCCCCAGGCCCGGGTCCTGTCCTTCCCCTGCCTTATCAGAGCCTGGACGCCCTTCCGCCTCAAGGCAGCCCGCTCCAGGCCTGGCCATGGCCCCAGGCTCTCCCAGTGGAGCTGGCTTTGCAGGGGATAACTCAGCTGCCCTTGTTTTAGCTGAGCTCTGCAACTCACAGTAGTACCCTTCAGGTAGGTAGTGGTAGAAGGGCACCGAGAATCTGAGTATCGCTTCTATTATTTTTCCAGAAGATTTACCTGCCTGATTGGGTAGGTTCATGCTGATATTCTCATATAGATCTTTTCTTTTGAGCTCATGTGTTTTTTTGATAAAAGCTGAGCAGGGTGGGAAAGGGACTCAGATGTTTGCTGGGATTCAGAAGTGGCCACAGATAACAAGCCAGCACCTTGCCTTGGCCTGGAGCCCACCTCCGTGTCACTTTTCATGCAGCCCCATTAGGTGGACGAGTGAACATTTTAGGGGCCTCTGATGGTGCTCTACCCTTCCCCAGCCCTCGGTGTGTCTCTCCGGGCTCTGCAGCCCTGGGGCTCATGTGGTCAGAGCCAGCAGCGCAGGCAGGGGTGACGGATGCTTTAGGACAGGCTGCCAGCCACCTCCTGCCCAGCTAATTCCATGAGTCCCGGGATTGTGGTGTTCCCTGCTTCTCGGAAAAGAGCTAGCGGACAGTCAGCCTATTTCTCCTGTGGACCTCTTTCATCTCAGGCACCTGAGGCAGACAAATCCCAGCCCAGAAAAGGGAGGCAAGCTTGCCCGCTGAGCTGCTGCAGGCGAAGCATCGTGTTTAGGCTGGGTGCTTCACCCTGTCTCACTTAATCCTCCCAAGCTGCCCCTAGGGGTTGTGTCCGTAGTAAGGAGGTGGAATCTTAGACTCAGAGGCTAAGCCACCCTCCACGTCACAGGTGGAGAAGGCAGTGGCATTTAAGCCCAGGTCTGCTGGCTTCCGAGTTCTTTTCTACGCCAGGGAAGCTGGCTGTCCCTCCCGATTTCACTGTGCCCTTGGCCTTTCTTCCCCTGGGACAGGGGAGGGTGGAGGGTGGAGGGTGGGAAAATTGGTGAGGGCTTTCTCCCCTCCTTTCCATCCCAGAGACCTCTTTGTTCTCCTCATTCCGGACACTGCAGGCCTGGGACCCCTCAGCGGCTGAGCTGCAGTGCTCAGGTCTCCAGTGGCCAGGCGGGAATGAATGGGTTGTCACCCCTTGACCTGTCTTGCCTCCCATCCCAGCCCCCCCACCCAGGCAACCACAATGGCCTGAGGCTGATTCAGTGCCTCCCTCATCGACAGTGGAAAACAATACTCAGAGGCAGGCTGCTGGCAGGGGCGCAGCCCCCTGCCCTCCCTAGGGTTGCTTCACCAGTGCCAGGAAGCTGGGGGAGGACGTTCAATGTCTGGGATGTGGGGCGCAAGACCTAAGACGGTGTGTGAGAGGAGGGGGTGAATGGTACCCTCCCCATTGCCCTAGACCTCAATCTGTCTCCCAGTGCCAAGCAAGGCTGGGGGTGGTATGGCTCTGCCTCTCATTAGCTGGGTGACCCGGGGCCAATGGCCTTAGCCTCTCTGTGTCCTGGTCTTGAACTTGAGGCCCTACTATCTATGTCACCAGGTAATGGGGAGGAAGCTCTTTGCCTCGTGCCTGACTGCACAGAAGATGGTCAGTTGCACCCGCTCCTACTTGCCCTTGTCTTGCTCGCCCTGATCAGCCTCGGTGGGGGGCCAAGGTGAGTGGGGACACACAGCCCGGAAAAGGCTTTTCTCGAGTGTAGCTGGAGCCTGGAGGGAGAGGAGGCCTCCCTGCCGTCTTGCTGTGCTGAGCTTTTTGTGACACAGAGGAAACCGAAGGAATCATGACCATGCACTCTGGGAAGAGGAGGTTGAAGGGATGACTGAAGGAGCCTTTGTAAGCCTATCGGAGGTTATCGTTCAGAGTAGAACTGTGTTCGGTGTGCACCAGAGGAATGCGAGGAGACACGGGAAAATCTTTCCCAGCAGAAGCCTGAGATCCTGGAATTGGGGGGTGGGGGGCTGTTACTGAGGAAGGCCGCGCAATCTTTAAAAATAGGTCATTTTGTTCTGCCTGGACTTGGGTGGGGTTTGGCTGGGAGGTGGAGGAACTGGTCAGAGGCCAGCAGGGAATTCACCCTTGAATCAGAAATGAGGTGAGATGGGTGGCCTTCTTAGGGGGGGAGAGTTGAATCCTGCCCTGCCCCCGCCCCCGCCCCCAGCCTTGCCGAGCTGTATTTTCGGAGACAGCGCAGGAAGTGGGCCTTCACAATGTCAGGATACAGGAAGCTATCGGACTATTGAAGGCCACTTCCTGTGAGCTGGTCATTCACATACATTTGTCACTGGCTATCAGGCCTTTTGGGCCCTGCCATTGTCTGGAGGGGCTGCAAAAGCCGGGGGGCCGCCAGCAGAGGCTCTTGGACACAGAATGCACTATTGTGCTGAACTGGCAGCACCCCATGGGGTGGGGAGGAAAGCGGTGGGTAAGAAGGGGACGCCTGCCTCTCATTGTCATCGACTGCACAATGGGATTGGGGGCTGGGGTCTGCCCCTGTTCATGGGAGCCTGAACTTCTGGGAGAAGGGATGGCTGCGGCAGGAGCCTGGCTTTGGGCGTGGTGCCAGGCAGAGCTGGAGAGGAGTTGAGGCCCTTTATTAGTAGCGGTAGGTTTTCCAGATCTCTGCCTAGAGCCGGTGTGATCTAAAATGGGCTGGGAGTGAGGCAGACCTAGGTTTTGAAGTTGTCCTCTGCCACAGTCACCTCTGTGACTTTGGGCAGGTCGCCTCACCTGTCCGAGCCTCAGGCCTGCTCCTATGAAACGAGAATAGTCATCACTACCTCATACGGATGATCGGTACTCCAAACGCTCTGTTGAAGTTCTTAGCTTGGTACCTGGCACGAAATGAGATGTCTAAGAAATGTTAGTTCCTTCTCCACCCTCATCTCCTTCCCTTCCAGCTCGCTTCTGACCCCGCCGTCGGGTCCAGCCGCGAGGGAGTGAATCAGCGTGCACAGGGGGAGGTGAAGAGGTGTTTTAATATCAGCCCGGACAAAGCAGAGCTCTGGCTTCCCCTATGCCAAGAATATCAAATCAGCTGTTAATTATCTGCACTAATGGAAGGCACAGAAGCAGATCATTTTTCTTTGGCCATGTGCCTCTGGCCTCGCGTGAATCTGGGTGTGCCTGAGTTCTACAGATTCGCTTCAGGTCGTAGCAGGAGGTCGTAACGGGGCCGCCGGAGCTCAGGAAGAGGCAGGCTGGAGAACCGTGGGCAGCCCATGGCCTTGCCCTGCTCCGCTTTGACCCGTCAGTGCCAGGAAGGGGCACTTTGTTCCTCAGCTGTGTAATGAGGTGGAAAACCAGGGACTTTGAGGTCAGACACTTAGAGTTCAAACCTTGCCTCTGGCCCTAACTGTGTCACCCGAGGCAGGTTATTAGACCTGTCTGAGTCTCAGTGTCTTCATTCCTAAGGTGGGGGCAATCGTATTTACTTTGCAGGGTTTCCGTGAGGACAAAATAAGGTAATGCGTACGTACGCCTTTCTTTTCTTTCTCTTTCCCTCTTGTCCTTGTCGCTTCAGCCCTACCCTGAACAGACAGCCGTTTCTGATCGCTCCTGGCACACGGACATGGTGAAATGTTTGGATCTCAGAAGGTTTTACTGCCCCGCCATGTGCAAGAGCCAAGACTGCTCTGCCCCATATGGTGACCGCTAGCCATGTGCAATGGTGACAAGTATAAAGTAATGAATTAAAACTAAGCGTTCAGTTCCTCACTAGCCGCATGTGGCTGGTAGCTACTGTACTGAACATCATTGTGGAATGTTCTGTTGGACAGCGCTGAGCTGGAGGGTCCGCTATACCACAGAATCTCAGAAGCAGAGGAGATAAATTAGTGGGGGAGAGAGGCTTGGAGGCAAATATTGGCTTGCTGCTACTTGGACGCTCTAATGCCAGGGACCTCTGAGGCTGGGCTGGGAAAGCTGCCCAAGTAGGCCCCGTGCTCCAGAGTTGGGTCATCTCCAGCCCTTACGGACAGTTTGCCCTGTGCGCCACGGCCACCACGGCTGCCACACAGGTGTGAGTTGTGGCTTCTTAGGCCCGTGGGAGCCACAACTGCCGTGACTCTTTATCCCACAGCTGCTGCTCTGGTCTGTCTTGCCACCCTGGTGTAGAAAGCAGAGCCATTCACGTGACCTGTGAGGGCACCCCCTCCTCCCAGGCGTTGTCCTGCATGCGACTCAGTCTCTTTTTACTTTGTGCTTAGCTGCAGGGACCGATCCCACCATGCAGCCTGGCCTCGGCAAGCCACAGGGTTCTGGAATCAGCTTCGTGGCCAATAGCCAGGTGTGTGTGAATCCTGGGCACCCCTGGACCTTGGCTGTCTGACTCCAGCTCTCCTTTTCCAGTTTATACAGTTTATATGCCGGCTTTGCTTCCTGACACCCCGCCTGGGCTCGTTGGTGTCTCCTTACCTTTCTGCCTTGCTCATCGGAGGGGCTGGGCTGGTAGGCTGTGGACCGGGATCCTGCTCAGAACACAGCCATCTCCTGAAACTCCAGTTCTAGACTGTGTCTGCATTGAGCATCAGACTGGCCTAAAGACATCAGGGTCGGGCTGGATCTTCCCTTGGAGTAGATCAGTCTCCCTGCTCAGGTCTTGGCTTCCTGTCCTTTCCCCTCAGTCTGCACCAACAGCAGAGTCCCAGCAGGCCTGGCAGCTGTGGGCTTGCCTACCGTGAGTGGGTACACACACAGTCACAGCAATTAGAATTCAGAGGAGCTTGGCAGGTGCTAAGGTCAGGGGTGGGTCTGGTGGGACGCCAAGTTGGGAGACATCAGGGTTCTCTAGCTCAGAGTCTATTTGGCTCCCATTGCGTATTTCACAGGTGGGGCCCCTGAGCAAGAGGAAAGAGAACTGACTGACTCGAGGCCACACTGGAGGTCTGAGTGGGGGCCAGGTGGCCATCTTTGCTCCTGTGACCCCTTTCCCCACCCCAGCCTGGGGTCCCTCCCGCCCCAGCATAGAACATCTCCTGTCCCCCATCTGACCTCTCCTTTCTCTCTCTGTCCCCATGAACTTGTAGTCAGAGCGGTGGTCCGCTGGTGTCAGGTTTCCGAGGACACTCGAACTGCCTCTACCACCTGTTCCTGCCTCGGCCTTGCTCAGCTGCCTGCTGGGTGGTGGGGGTACCGGGGAGGTGTCTCAGCCAGAAGGAACAATGTACAGCCCGTGCCATTGTCAGGAGAAGCCCAAGGGACGGCCTGGCTGGGGCCCCCTCCCGCTTTCCTTCTCCCTGCTGCTGCTGCTTGGTCTGGCCTCTCCTGGGAAGGATGGGAAAGGGCACGTGGGGGCCGGACAGTGCCGTAGGCAAGTGACCCAAGTCCCACTTCGGGCTTTTCAGGCAAAAAGAAGACCTTCCCGGTTTGTAGAGCAGCTTCAGCGGCAGCCGTGAAGGTCACCAGTACTTTCTCTGCACCTCTCGCCTCTGTGTCTCTCTCTGTCGTGGTTCCAACCTCTTTCTGCACACCTGTTTCTTCCACGCAGAAGAACACGGCTGCCAAGAGCTCCCAAGTCTGACACATGGCAGGTTCTATCACAGGACTCACTGTGATCCTTGGTTTCCAAGCCCAGAAATCCAGAGAGAAGGCCCGCTGGCCCAGGTACCCGTCCCTTGACTGATCGGAGGTGGTCAGTAAAGGGCAAGTATTAGGGCAGAATGTGGTCGCTTCTGCAGTGGCCCAGGGAACGGGGCCAGAGTTCCCAGAGAAGGCAAGTAGTTTCTGAGGTGGCACGATGAGGGGGCAGATGTGACTTGGGCAGGGTAGGGGTTCTCAAGGTGGCCCCAGGCCTCTCTGCTGCTGTGCTGGCTCAGCACAGGTGTACCAGCCTTAGGAAGGGAAGAGGGGTGGGACGACTACGAGGATTTCTGGGACCCTGGATATCAAGGACACCCCGGTGGACTAGTGTCCTGGAAGGATCATGGCTGTAGAGCCAGGGACCCAGGCATGGCCCTCGCTCTACCACATCCACAGGTGACTTGATCTCTTTCAGCTCGATTGACATCCCTAAAAGTTCGTGAGAGGTGGCTTTCCCTGGCTTCACCAACCTGTGGCTACAAATGGAATTGCGTTGATGTTAAGGCCGCACCTTTCCTGCCTCATAGCTCCCCGTCGTGAGGACTGCAGGCTTCTACCTACTCACAGAGTCCCCAGGATACATCACGTGTGTTCACAGTCAGCTGTTGCCTGAGTGGCCCTGGTGTGCGAGCCATGGGAGGGCTTACAGCGACCCTTCTCCCAAACCCAGTGCCACCCCGGTGCCCTGAAGCCTACAGCCAGGGTGCCAGATGACATGTTTCCCTCAGGCCTTGCTGGACTGCAGCCACGGGAATTGTGTGAAGAAGTAGGGAGAAGGGTCCTCTCACCAAATCCAAATCATCCTTGGTCACGGGGCCCCAAAACAGAGTGGCTTGTGAACCTTCTTTCATATAATCCCCCAGAAAAGGCAGCTCCCCAGCTAGCAGCTCCCGCTCCCTCTCCCTGGGGTTCCCACCCAGTCCTGGCAGCTGGGCCAGGGAAAGCACATCTTGCTCTGGCCTTCCCTTCTCCAGGAGCCTGCCTCCTGTGTACCCAACCCCCCGCCATGCCCGACCTTCCTCTTGTGAAGGGATGTTGGGAGGAGAGGATGCAGTCCTTTCCATGTGTCCGACACGGCCTGACTCTGAATCCTCACTTAGCCTCCTCTGGAAATCCCTTCTTCGAGACAAACAGGAATTCCCTCTGAGAAGGGTTGGTGTGTTAATTACAGGAGACACGTGATGGATGCTCAGCAAATGTTTGTTCCCTTTCCTTAAGCCAGGTGTTCGTTAGTGTCCTTTTGGGAGGGCAGGGGTGAGGGTACCTCTTCTCTGCCAGGGAGCGGGCCCACTCGGACCAGGAAGCAGCCTGGCCTGGCCAGATGAAGCCAGTGTAGGTCCAACCTAGCAGCTCTTCTGTGGTTTTTGGGGTGAGCTTCCTGGGTCCCCCTGTGGTGCAATCAGAGGTCCTGGCTGGCTGTTAGGGGTGTCAGAGTTTGAGTCAAAAGGTCATGGAAGATAATCCTGGCTGAGAACTCAGACCCCAGACAGTGAGGAACTACCTTGTTTCCCCTGGATGACCTCCTGCAGTGTTCATAGCTGCCCAGCTGAAAAACCAAAGCTCTGAGCCTCCCTCCCAGGCAGGAATCCCTTCTGTGGCAGCCCTTCTGTGGCAGCCCCTGTGTGGCAGCCCAGCCAATGGCTATTGAGGCTCTGCTCGAATGTTTCGGAAAGCAGGTCCATCAAACAGGAAAAAAGTGCGCTCTCCAGTCAAAGACATCTGCACGTGCTGGAATGATAAAAATCTAGCAGGGGTAGAGGGTAAAATACTAAACTGCATGAAGATAGAATGGAGAGCTGGTTTCAAGAGAGTCTCAAAAACAGCCTTGGGGGAGGGTGGGGACAGGCACCCAGTAAGGAGCGTGGGAGAAGGGTCTAGGATGAAGTCGCTGGGGGATGTTTGGGGTCTCCCCCAGAGGAAGATATCTTTCACAGTGAGATGTTCTGGGTTCTGGGAGCTGGGCCTCACTGTCCCTTGACCTCTCCCCCCGTTCCTGGAAAATGTCCTCAGAGAAGCTTCTGGATGGATCACTCCTTCCCTAGCAAAAGCAGAGACCGGGTCATTGACCCCTGAAGGGAGCACACAGAGGTGGTGCCCTTGGGGAGCAGGCAGGACAGAGTGAACTGGAAGCTGCTTCTAGAACATTGAAGCTGATGGCTTCCTAGAGGGGATGGCCTGTGTCCTCAAGAAGGCTCTCAGAGCCGCCTTTCACCCTGGGACATAAGGCAGGGAGGTGTCCACCAGGACCTGCTGTCTGTCCATCCAGCCTTCACTTTCCACGAAGAGACCTAGAACCCCAGGATTAGCCACGTGCACACGTGGAAATGCCTCACCCACACCGTGGGCGCCCTCATGCTCATATGCACGTGCGGACCCTGATGTATGCATGCCACTTCTTCCCATCTTCAGCCACTCTTGTCCTGGACAGTTGACGCAGGCCCAGGACTTCTTGTCCCCTCCTCCTCTGCCCTCACTGCCCTCCTCACAGCCAGCCCCACCCCTGAGAAAGTACAGCTCAGGGGTCCCCAGGGCTGCACAGGAAATGCTTTGCACACCACGGGTCAGCCGGGCTATTTTCTGTCCCAGAACCGGAGGGAGGCTGGGCTGGGAGCAGCCAGTCACGACACAGTCAGCTGTTCTCTGCCTCTTTTCCTGTGCCTTTTTCTCTGCCTCTCTAATTCGCGGTGTTTCTCTGTCTCTCCTGTCTCTATCTTGTCTCTGTATTTCTCTTTCCTGCCCCAGAGTCTTTTGGACCCACTGTCCTTTGCTTCCTTTCACTTGACGATTGCCAACATATGCTTCAAAACTCAGCTCAGTGCCACCTCTTCCAGAAAGCTTTCCCTGAGCCCTCCTGTCCCATCTGGGTTTCCCTCCCCTTTGCTCCCTGAGCTCCGAGCAGGACATTGTCAGAGCACTGCACCATATGGATGAGTGTGTCTCTGCCTCTGGTCCATACTGTGAAACACGTGAGCACAGGCTGCTGGGGAGTGACCCCTCTCGTCAAGGGATATATCCTTGCATAACAACAGATGCTGCTGAGCTGCCTTCTGAGGAGGGCGGGTTGGGGCACCTGCAGGGCTTCTGCTCAGCTGGGTGCGCTGGGCAAGTTTGGAGCCAGAGCAGAATTGCTTGAGATGGGAGCGTCCACGGGGTAAGGGGCTCGGGCAAGACGAGGACATATTAGTGTCCTGTTGCTGCTGAAACAAATGGCTGCAAATTTAGTGGCCTAAACCAACCCAAATTTATTTTTACAGCTCTGGAGGTCAGAAGTGTGAAACAGGCCACACTGGTCCAACATAGTTCTCTCTGGAGTCTCCATTGCCTCGCCGGTTCCAGCTTCCAGAGGCCACCTAATTCCTTGGCACATGGCCCCTGTCTCTTTTTTCCATCTTTATAGCTATTTCCCATCCTCATATCAGATCACTCCGACATCCACTTCTGCCTTCCTCTTCCACTTTTTACAACCGCCGTGTTAATCTAGGATAACCTCCCCATCTTGATGTCAGCTCACTGATGACCTTACTTCCATCTGTAACTTTAATCCACCTTTAATCTACTGGTTCTGGAGATTAGCATGTGGACATGTGGATGGGGCGGACATCATTCTGCCTACCACCTTGCTCTACTGGTGTGGCGGGAAGGAGCCTGGGGATAAACATGTCCGATGGGTTCGGGGGGACATCTGTGGGGTGTGCGTGTCCTCTGTATTGCACTTGGACACTATGTGTATTTTCCTTGGGCACACAGACTCTTGCTTCAAGGATTGGCCTGAGGAAGCCAGGGTTCCCACAACAGAAAGAGCCAAAGGCTGGGTCACAATGTGTATTCGTTCACTCAACCTGAATGCGCCGGGTGAGGCGTGCAGCCTCACAGCCCTCAAGCCGTTCACAATCTCCTGGGGGCGGCAGGTGTACAAACAGGTAAGATCACTCGAGGGTAGGGGGTCAGTCGTGAGGATCTGCACAGGTGGAGCACAGAAGAGGCCGTCCACGTAGTCTGGAGGGAGAGGAGGCAGGAAGACCTGAGGAGACTTCACCCGTTCCGCATCTGAGTTTTGAAGGATGAATAGGAAGGAATTCGCCAGGTGAAGACGGGAAAGTGTATTCCCGGCAGCCTGGACTGACTGTCAGAGCGAGGATGTGGAGATAAGGGTACAAGCCAGCACGAGGAGTGTGTGTGTGTGTGTGTGTGTGTGTAACTGTGAGCACAGGTCCTGGCACATCAGTGGCACTCGGGAAATATTTCTGGAAGGAGTACTTCAGTGTTCATGCTGTCCTGTCTGCGTTTCTAGGCAGGTTGTGGCCCTGCCAACATAACTGAATAGGAGACACCTCCTTTTGCGTAAGTCCCCCCGCCCAGAGTTGCCACGACTTACCCGAGAAGTTTTTCAGAGTCTCTCATTAGGAAAAAGGGGAAGGTTTATTTCATATCTGATCTCCAATATAAGAATAACTCTTCATATCTGATTCACACTTTACTGAATCATTTGTAATGTCTCAACTGATCCTTTCTTTTTTTTTTCCCAGCTGGAGAAACCGAGGCTCAGAGAATTGGCAAATCTTTCCCAAGGTCCCATGGCCAAGGTCCCCCAGCTGGACTCCAGCACACCTGCTTCTCAGCCAGGCCCTGAGTGGCTGCTAATTGCTGGGTCCCCTTCCATCTGGTGCTGACGCAGCTGGGAGCTGGGCCCGGGTTGCCTGCTGCTGCCCGGGACTCTTCTCCCCCTCTTCCCCAAAGGGTTTTCCTGGAGGTGGAAGTGGGTCCTGCAGCCCTAGAGGGTGTGCATTGTTCAGCTGCACCTGGAGGGTGAGCTCATGTCAGCAGACAGCGCAGGGAAGGCAGCACCAGGCAGGCAAGGGCCTGAGCAGTTCCGTTGGCCCAGGTCCCTGCCTCCACCTTTGCCTCCTCTTCCCGGGACCGGGTCCTTTCCCTGCGTCCAGTGAGGCCAGGAAAGCCCCTCAGTTTCCCTGTCTGAAAATGAGGGTTGAGTTAGATTGGGGTTTTCCTGTCTGTTGAACACCACTCCCACAGAACATTCTCCAAGAAAAGGGTTACATGGTTAAATGAGGGAAAAGCTGGTGAGCTCTTCTGCTCCGGGACTTTCACAGTGCACAGTGACATATTAAAGGCTCTGAGAAGTCCTGAAACGAAGAAACCCAAGGTAGCCAGGGTCTCTCACTTGGCCTTTCTCACACTCCTGTCCTCACAGTGTTCCACTGAGCACACAAACGTTGGCACAGATGGTCTCTAAGGTCCCTCCTCACCTCTACTTCCCAAATGTAAGCTCCTTGAGGCAAACGTGTATTGTTGATACTTGTCATACGTTTTTGGCTATCTGGCACCCCAAGCCCCCTCTTTGTTGTGAGAGAATCACATATGACTCTTGGAGGGAAGCAGAGAGGCCTCCCTTTGCAAGATATGTCCTCCTCTTCCTTTCTGGCAGCTCGGGTGGGGGGTGCATGATCTAGGCTTAGGACTGAATCCAGAGAGAATGACCCAAAGACAAGGGACTGCAGTGGGTTCATTCAGAGAGGCCGAGCCTGCAGGCAGAAGGGACGGGCACTTGTGGCAGGATTCTGTGTGGATTTTCTGCCCACCATGTCATCTCAGCTGAAGCTCCTGCTGTTGAGCTTTCCTGGGTTCTTGGTGTTTCTCTGAGCCTCAGTTTTCAGTCTTCCTATTACTACTGTACATTCCCCCAATAACTTTTCCTATGTATGTTAGCCAGAGTTGTTACTACTACTGACAACCAGGAATCTTGACCGAGCACATAGTAGGTGCTCAATAAATATTGGTCAAATGAATCCATACAACCCATTTCTGACCCACGATTGAGCCCACTTTCCTATTTCCAGCAATCTAATCCAATTTGGTCTAGTTCCGCAGCTCCTGAGTACAGACCCTGTGTGGGATGACACAGCAGGGGAATTCAGATGGGGGTCACATGCCATCTCTGTCTCCCAGGACCCCTAAGTCTGTGGAGGGAGACTGACCTGTGCCAGCACAGAGGACCTGACAGCGTCTGCAGGCAAACAGAGAGTCTTGCTAGCTGAGGAGACCTCTTGGACTGGAGCACCTGGCCTGGGTCTTGAGGAATGGATAGGTCAGGATGTAAGGGAGGGCGTTCCAGACTGAGGAAGCAGCACGAGCCAAGGGAGACCGGCGAGTCTGGAGCACGCAGGCCTGGTCTGAGTATAGCAACAGGCAAGGCCCCAGAGTCCATGCTGAAGAGACTGGCTTTTACTCTGTTAGTTGCAGGAGTCACTGAAGTGTTGCGTAGGAGTGGGACATGATGATGGCCTGGAAGGCAGTTTGGCACCACAGGAAGGGCCTGGGTCTTGGGACCAACAGCCAGATGTTGCCACTGAGGAGCTATGGCTCGGGCAGGTCGCTTCCCGAGCCTCGGTTCCCTCATCTGTAAAAAGGCGCATGATAAATCTCAGTACGATCATTGCAAGGCTTTGAGACACACAGGTTTAAACTACTTACGGTATAGTGGATATCCAGTGAAAGATCGTGGTATCATCATCATATCCCGTGTGAGAAATACAAGCCCCTTCACTAGATGGACTCCCCGAGCGTAGGGATTGTGCCTTTTATCTCGTCATCCTTAGCGCAGCTGCTGGCACCAAGCAGATGCGAGGTAGCACTGTTTGATGAAGATGGAAGGACCAAGCGTGGTAGCTGGCGTGGAGGACGGGATGGTGGGGTGAGACTCCCGGTCCCCGCGATGATGAGGTTTTGGAATATAAGTGAGGTTCAGTGGGGTGGAGTCCGGAGCCGACGACCAAGAAAGAATTCTTGAGGTGTCTTTGGTGCAAAATTGGTGGTTTATTAAAGCATGGGGACAGGACCCGTGGGCAGAAAGAGCTGCTGCCCCGGGTTGTAAGAGGTGGCTGATTATATACCATGGGGTTGGGGGAGGTAAGGAAAAAAGGGAGACTGAGAAACACTTTCATATGTCAAAGAAGACTCACAGGACACTGGAGGCCCCACCATCGTCAAGCCAAGGCTGTTTACACTATCACTGTGTCCCTATCAATGAGCTGCAGGTCCTTTCCTTAGTTTTAGGGTGGCCAGGAGTGCCGAGGAATGTTGAATACATGGGGGGGGGGGCTTGCAGGGTGTCAGCTTCTGCTTTGTCTTCAGCCAGCCTTCTATTCCCTCATCACCCACACTGGAGAGAGCTGAGAGCCTCATGACTCTGCCACACTTTCACAGCAGGGGCCGAGGAAGAGCAAGACTTCAGACACCTGAGATAGTCTTGCCCTGTGCAAAACAGAGAAAAGAGAGGCTTTTGATTTTGGATATGCTGACTTGGAAGCGCCAGATGGGTCCAGGAGAGAGAGATCGGGTTACTTTTGTGTGGATCTAGGAGTTTGGCCCAAAGGTTAAGTACATGGAGAGAGATTTTAGCTCAAAATATGATTAGATTTTTGGGAATAGGCTGCCTTTGAAGGTGATCGGAATCCCCTTGATGGACGCGTATGAGCAGAAGCTGGCCAGCCATTGGTTGGTCGAAAGGCCAGACCATAATCTACTACCTGGTTGGGTCATGTAGGAGTCAGCTTTTTCTGTGTAATAACACCTCAGTGGTATACAACAAGAACGATGCCTGGCTCACAGGTCGGGGGTTTACTGGGGTGGGCTAGGCAGCTCTGCTGATCTTGGATATGGGCTCTTTCACATGTCTGGGGGTTGCCGCCTCAGCTGGGGTGACGGCCATGGCTCAGCTCTGTTCCACGTGTCTCATTCTCTCGGGCTAGCGTGTCTTGGCTGTGTCTTGGCTGTGGCAGAGATGCAAGAGAGCAGAGGCAAACATGCAAGGCCCCTGGGGGCCCAGGCTCAATGCTGGCACACTGTCAGTTCTGTTGCATTTTGTTGGTCAAAGCAGATCACGAGGCCAGCCCAGATTCAAGGGGTGGGGAAGGAGACTCCCTCTCTTTAGTGAGAAAAGCTACAAAGGCATATACAAAGGTAGTGGGGCCAGGGAGAGGTAAAGCTTTAGAGTCAGGAATGCAATGCAAAGTGGGTGGGGATTAGCCCATTGTTTTAAAATCTGAGTTCCGTGTAAACCTACATTTTAAACATTTTCCTCAGGGATCCTTGTAAGGCTTGGGGGAGGGTGAACGGGTTGGAAGTTTTCTCTGGACTTTTATAAAAGCCTCTTAACTTAGTATTAATGATGTATTATTAACTTGGCGTTAATGATAAACACTATTGAGTAGTGTACACATCTGGTGTATTTTAGCTCCCTAGTTAATCCCCGTAAGAACCTTTGAGACCGGCATTATTACTTGCCCATTTTGTTGGGGAAAAGGCACCGAACCTTACCAAGGTCCAACAATCAGCCTGTCTGATCTCAGGGTCCTGGCTCTCAAACGGGAAGCAGGCAGGAGAGCCCAGCGGGGCAGGTGGACAGAGGATGGGGTGGCAGAAGAGCTTGAGATCCAATCTGGGGTGATGGGCACGTGTGCCCCAAGGGGGCTCAGAGTTTGAGATCCTGGAGGCAGAGTCGTACTGAGTGTTGAGGCTACCCCAGGTGGGTCCGGGCCTCTGTGGCCAAGGTGTGGGCTAAGAACACTCATCTACTTCTTCTTTCGACTGCTAACTGCTGAGTACCTCTCCTGTTCCAGGCACTGCTCTAGGCGTGGGGGACACAGCAGGGAAGAAGACGGACCAGGTGTCTGCCTTTTTGAAATTTACTCTCCCGTGGAGGGAGACACCAAACCTGTAAGCAAATCCACAACACAACTTCAGATAGTGGTAAGCGCTAAGGGCCAGGTCTCCATTCAGGGGATTTCCCAGAGGGTTCAAGGTTGTGTTGATGACACAGTGCACAGGTGAGAAGTCACCTTCCAGTGCTCCCTCTGGGTCTGTGTTGTGTGACCATTGGGAGATCGTGGCCCAGAGGTAGACCGGCAGGAGGCCAAGCTTTTTTGGATTGAATTCTTAGGCCAGGGCCCGAGGTGACCTGGGGGCAGGAAGCAGGTGTGGAGTTGGACAAGAGCAGAGCAAAAATAGCGCTGAGCACAGTCAGGGAAGATCAGTGAGGATTGTGACATCAGAGAGGTGAGGGTAGGGCCCTGGATTATGTGCGAGAGGATGGGGCCAGACCCCAAGCCTTAGTGAACAGCCTGTGGAACACTTCTTGAACGGGGGTGGGGGGGGGGTCTTCTAAGAAACTTAAGGTCCCAGGGATCAGTTCTTACTCCAGCTCCAAATATGGTTGCTTGGAATCATGTGTGATGATGGGTTTTGAGGCAGCATCCCCCTTCGGTGGAAAAGAGCCCCGATTGAATCAAAATGTCTGTTGTGGGTACAGAATGGGAGAGGAGGAGCACAGATAGGACAGTGGTGTGGGGCGGTGTGGGGGGGGGGGGGGCGGGGCCGGAGCCGTCCACCTGGGTGGGGGGCTATTTTGTTATTACTATTCTTGAGCATGGCCAGTGCTTGGTGATAATAAAAAGCAGGCTGAGTTTCAGTCAATTTTACTATTCTTTTAAAATTTGCTGCAGACAGTGCAGCCCTTTATAGCCCACACCTGGGATAGACCACGCGCACCCCCACCCCACCTTGGCATCCCTCTGCACACATGCAAATGGTAGGGCAAAAGCACAGCAGAGCAGCCCTTTCTGGCGTCTGTTATAAACCCCCAGTGACTGGATGCGTACCTCCTGTTTTCCAAAGACTCGGAATCAGAAGACAACTTGCTATATGGGGCGCCTGGGTGGCTCCGTTGGTTGAGTGTCCGACTCTTGATCTCACCCCAGGTCTTGATTTCAGGGTTGTGAGCTCAAGTCTTGCACTGGGCTTCACACCGGGTGTGGAGCCTACTTGAAAAAAAAAAAAAAAAGATAGCTTGCTGTGTTGAAGTTGGACACATCACTTGAATTTTGAAGGTTTTCCTCATCTGTGCAGTGAAGCGTCCAGTGTTGCATCATTTGTTTACCTGCATTGGGCACTTTCACTAGTGACTAGGCCACCAGGGGTGGTTTTTACAAGGGCTCTTGGGCAGTGAGAGAAATGGTGAAGAGAATGTGGGGATTGATTATATGGTTCCTGGACAGTAATATTTTATTCCCCTTTTTAAAAAAAATTAAATTCAATTAACTAACATATAATGTATTATTGGTTTCAGAGGTTCAGGCCTCTGATTCATCAGTCTTATACAACACCCACTGCTCATTATATCATGTGCCCACCTTGACCATCACCCAGTTATTCCATCCCCCCGCCCCCCGCAACCCTCTGTTTGTTTCCTATGGTTAAGAGTCTCTTATGGTTTGTCTCCCTCTCTGATTACGTCTTGTTTTATTTTTCACTCCTTTCCTCTATGCTCCTCTGTTTTGTTTCTTAAATTCCACATATGAGTGAAATAATATGAAAATTGTCTTTCTCTGAGTAACTTATTTCGCTTAGCATAATACCCTCTAGTTCCATCCCTGTCATTGCAAATGGCAAGATTTCGTTCTTCCTGATGGCTGAATAATATTCCATTGTCTATACATACCACATCTTCTTCATCCATTCATCTGTCGACGGACATCTGGGCTCCTTCCATAGTTTGGCTATTGTGGACATTGCTGCTATAAACATTGGGGTGCAGGTGCCCCTTCGGATCACTGCATTTGTATCTTTGTGGTAAATACCTAGTAGTGCAATTGCTAGGTTGTAGGGTAGCTCTGTTTTCAATTTCTTGAGGAAACTGCATACCGTTTTCCAGAGTAGCTGTACCAACTTGCATTCCCACCAGCAGTGTTAAGAGGGTTCCCTTCTCCACATCCTTGCCAACATTTGTTGTTTCTTGACTTGTTAAGTTTAGCCATTCTAACTGGTGTCAGGTGGTATCTCATTGTGGTTTTGATTTGTATTTTCCCGATGTCAAGTGATGTTGAGCATTTTTTCATGTGTCTGTTGGCCATTTGTATATCTTCTTTGGAGAAATGTCTGTTCATGTCTTCTGCCCATTTCTTGACTGGCTTACTTGTTCTTTGGGTGTTGAGTTTGATAAGTTCTTTATAGAGTTTGGATACTAGCCCTTTAGCTGTTACATCATTTGCAAATATCTTCTCCCATTGTCGGCTGTCTTTTGGTTTTATCGACTCTTTCCTTTGTTCTGCAAAACTTTTTATCTTGATGAAGTCTCAGTAGTTCATTTTTGCCTTTGTTTCCCTTGCCTTTGGAGATGTGTCCAGCCAGAAGTTGCTGTGTCCTGGACAGTAACATTAAGACCTTCTCCTTAGGAGCACCTGGGTGGCTCAGTCAATTAAGTGTCCAACCCTTGATCTCAGTTTGGTTCTTGATCTCAGAGTTGTGAGTTTAAACCCCACGTTGGGTTTCCATGCTGGGCATGGAGCCTACTTAAAAAAAAAAAAAAAAAGAACTTCTCCCCCAAAGGAGGAAATAAATCCTGCCCCTACCTTTTGGAGGGGAAGGTCATGGATGGGGATGGAAGAGAGAGATGGAAGGGAGGAGGAATCCAAGGACACAGTTCTCTCTGGACAGGGTCAGAATAGGTGAGGATGGTAAGGCTTGTTGTCTCTGGGTGGGGTTCAGACCCTGTGGCGTGGGCTGCAGGGGCTGTGGCCCTTAGTGAGAGGTCATCCACTTACTTAGAGCTGAAGATGGGCCCAGGGCGTCTGGGTCCCAGTATGCAGAGGATGTGGGCATGGTGTGTTCTGGGGGGGGCATTTGTAGTTACAGCTACAAAAGGAAGGTGATGTTCTCTGCTTACTAACATGGCAGAGTCTGTTCAGGCCCCTCTTGTGTCCCCTTGGCACTGACCTTGCACATGTGTCAACTTGTACGCCTCCTCCTGAGGGCTTTCTCCGCCTACAGGAGCTTGCTCAGCCCCTCACAGCACGGTCTCAGGGGGCCAAGGTGCCAGCAGCAGCCCTCAGCCAAGGATGGGAACAGGGGTGGGTAATTATGTCAGCTTCCTTGCATCTCCGGGGGACAGTTCTTTTCTGTGTCCTGGGGTCCCCGGTGAGACTGAATCCCATTTGCCCACAGCTGTCTTGGCCCACTGATACACCTTATGGGATTTTCTAGGATCAGTTCCTGAATAGACTACTCTGCACTCAGATCCTTACCTCAGGGTCTGCTTTGGGGGGAATCCCAAACTGAGACATGAACCTCACAGGTCTGTTGTGAGCTTCTTGATAAAAAATGCAGGGTAGCTATGGCAGGGGGATAATAGCCCCACAGCAGCCCCAGTAAATGAATACAGGAGCCTGTAAGTACTTTGTAAGCTGAAGACCCCCATAAATACAAACGGCTGTGGGGCTCGCTAGGGTGTGATGAAAAGAACGTGGGCTCTGGTCTGGCAGGTGTGGATTTACATCCCAACTGTGTACCAAGAGCTGTGTGGCCTTGGACAAGTCACTCTGCCTTTCTGAGCCTCAGTCACCTCAATTGAGAAAGGCAGTGGGGAACAATCCTTCTTATATCTTCTATAGCATTGAAAATGGCAATGCTGGGAAGGGGACTGTCACAGAGACTAGCCGAGAAGCAGGTGCCCCGTGGATATGTGCAAGTCTGCTCTCAGAGGTAAGCATGCTGCACTGCTGTGATGGGACTTGTGGCCTGGCAGCCCGTGTCTTCTCTTCCCAGTGAAGGCAGGCTTGGAGTTGGGTGCTTTGTCCCTGGAGTGGCCGGGAGCTCCCCACCCGGACTCTGAACCTGGCATTCTGGCTCGGGTGACCTCCAGGGTGGGCCTGGCCCCCTGCCCCTGCCTCTGTAACCCCAGCTGGCAGCCTGGCAGCCAGGCCTGTCCACGCTTATCAGCTCCTGTGTTTGCTCAGGATGGGTACGGGCCTCCTCCTCCCCCTCAGAAAACAAGAAAACATGTTTTGCCAGTGGCGGGGTGGAGTGGGGTGGCCTCTCTGGCTCCAGGCCTGCCCCCCAGCAAGGCCGCCAGCGGGCAGCAGCCTGTTGTTATTGGAGGGATAGCTGGCTCTCCAGCCGCCCGTTTCCTCCAGCTGTCCAAGCATGGCTGGCTGGGGAGGAAGCCCCCGGTCTGCGGGGCCCTAGCTGAACCCCCTGTCACAACAAGGGAACAATGGCCTGGATGGGCTGATGGGTGGGTGGAAGGGCAGCCTTCTCTGTTCCCCGCTCCCATCAGCAAAAGAGACAGGTTGATGGAAGGTCTGCTCCCAGCTCGCCTCCCCACCCCATCTTGTTTTCCACCTTGTCGGGCATACTGTCTCCCATCATGGGGCCAAGGAAAACAGCAGCCTCAGGAAATGTCTCTGGCCTGTTGCTGGGGTTCTACGGCTCTGGGAGGTAGCAAGCTGGGGGAGGGAACCAGAGAGGGATAGGCATTGCTCAGCCTCCATTACGGCTGGGACTGTAGCTAAGAAGTCACGGTCTGTTTCCCCAGAGCTCCTTGAGGATTCTGTCTCCCTGCATCTTGCGTCTTCAGGACGTGGCCGGGAACAGAACAGATGGCAGGAATGTTGTTGACTAAATCAATGGAAGATTGAGCATATGAATAAGTTCAATTTCTAGCTCTGCTACCTCCTGGCTGTGTGACTTTTTGCAGGTTACTTAACCTCTCTGAACCTTACTTATCCATTTGTAGAATAAGTACTTCATAGAATTGTTATAAAAATGAAATATGCTTCTAGCACTTAAAAAATCTATTTATGAGAGAGAGAGAGAGAGAGAGAACATGAGCAAGGGAAGGAGCAGAGGGAGAAGGACAAGCAGACTCTGTGCTGAGCACAGA
The DNA here is from genome assembly GCF_002007445.2 of Ailuropoda melanoleuca. Classification (NCBI taxonomy): domain Eukaryota; kingdom Metazoa; phylum Chordata; class Mammalia; order Carnivora; family Ursidae; genus Ailuropoda; species Ailuropoda melanoleuca. Next base: position 12,861,832 of record NC_048219.1, on the reverse strand, counting down.
GCATGATGAGGGGCCCAATCCCACAACCCTGAGATCACGACCTGAACTGAAACCAAGAGTTGGATGCCCAACCGACTGAGGCACCCAGGCACCCCTGTGCTTCCAGCATTCTGATTTTTCTCCAGAGGAGTCTGTGACACAATAAAGCCTAGAGATTCTAACTAGCATTAGCACATGATTGTTGCCATTGCTGTTGTTGTCAGGGTGTGATTTGGTGGAGGTTGCCACAATATGTGCAGTAAGAGGTCTACAGTTTTGTCTCCGTGGGTATAGGAGGGGAGGTTGAGCAGATGCTATCTCTCCTGGGGCCAGGAGTGCCCTTCCCCACATGTTCACAGCCCTCTCCATTGTAGGCTGGCTTTGGGAGCCTGGCCAGTCTTGGCAGCCTTTGGGGATGAGGCACGTAGTTTTGGGTTCCCTGTAGGGCTTAAGCATACCAGAGGCTGTGCAGGCCCCTACTGTCTGTTATCTAGTGTAATCTTTACAACGACCCCGTGAAGAACGCATTAAAGATGGGGACACTGAGGCTCAGAGAGTTAGACTCACATGGCCAAGGTGACATTGCTGGTAATTTATAGAGATGTGGATCTAGGTCTTAGAAACACCAAGTTTTGTTCATTCTATTGTGCCTCCTTGTCTAGAGATAATGACATGCTACTTAGATGTGGGATTTGGCCTAGCAGTGACTTTAGACTCAGGATTATAGCAGAAAGTAAAGACGGAGGTTTGCGCATAAAGCCAGGGATGGAAACTGAAGAGTGGGACGCTGAGCTCAGCATGAACTAGGGCTTTTGAGGAATTGTGTTCAGAGTGGGAAGGACAAGGATTGAGCAACACTGCATATGAGTGTATGTATACTGGGGTAGCCAGGGTCTCAGTGTCCTCTATGAGATTCCCTCTGTCCTCCGGGAAACAGAGAGAACATGGAGAACACGGATTCTTTTTTTTTTTTTTTCCTATAGAGAGACATTGAGAGACACACAGAGAGAGACAGAAAGAGAGAGGGGAGTGGTGGTGGGGAGGGGCACAGGGAGGGGGAGAGAGAGAATCTTAAGCAGGCTCCATGCCCAGTGGAGAGCCTGACGTGGGCTCAATGTCATGACCCTGAGATCATGACCCGAGCCTAAGTAAGAGTCAGACACTCAACCAACTGAGCCACCCAGGTGCCCTGGCAACCCATTTTTAATTGCCTTGTCCAGAGGCAACTCATGTCACCTGCATCCACATTCTAGCAGTAAGAACTAGTTGCATGGTACTACCTAGATGCAAGGAGGCTAGAAATGGGATCTAGTAGTGTATCCAGGAAGAAGAGACAACATGATTTTGGTGAGCCCCAGCAGGCTCTGCCACAAAAATATCAATAATTTATTTGTATCAATTATCTATCTATCTATCTATCTATCTATCTATCTATCTATCTATCATCTATCTATCTAATTAACAGTTATTGAACTCTTTCTGTATGTGAGATACTGTGCTAAGCTTTGATCCACCGGGTACAGGCAAGGCACCCTGTGCTTGGGCAGTTGCTAACAGGACTGATGCTTGCTTCATTTAAGTTATTGGGTCTGAACTTGTACAGAAGTATGTAGGTGAGGGGGCTCGGATGGTTTGCGAGCTTTTTGAAATGACCAGAACAAAAAAAGCCTGCCTTATCTTCTTTGATGGAATTGATGCTATTGGAGGGGCTTGTTTCGATGATGGTGCTGGAGGAGACGATGAAGTGCGGAGACCAATCCTGGAACTGATCAATCAGTTGGACAGTTTTGATCCTTGAGGTCACATTAGGTGCTGATGGCCACTGACAGATCTGACACTTTGGATCCAGTACGATGAGGCCAGGGAGATTGCATAGAAAGGTTGGATTTAATTTACCTGATCTAGAAGGTTGGACTGAGATTTTTAAGATTCGGTGAGTGTTGAAAGAAATATCAGATTTGAATTGTTAGCACGACTGTGTCCAGATAGCACCAGCGTTGAGATTAGAAGTGTCTGCACAGAAGCTGATATATTTGCCATCAGAGCAGGGAGAAAAATTGCTAGTGAGAGGGATTTCTTGGAGGCTGTAAATAAGGTCATTAAGTCTTATGCCAAATTCAGTGCTACTCCCTGCTATATGACTTACAACTGAGCCCTGAAGACAAACACTTCTTTTAATTGGAATCCTAACCTTATTATAGACTTGTTAATAACCATCACACAGGAAAAATGAAAGGGTTTCAAAATTGTGTGCTTTTTTCAGATGTCTTTTCTCTGTAGTGCAATAAAAGGTATCTAATATCTAATATCGTTAGGCAGAAAAGCTTATTACAATGTATGTTGACTGTTTTCTGATCCACTACCATTTAAGAGTCCCGTATCATAAAGTGCTTGCTTAGACCATGTATGTACTAGGCCTATGTTGGCTGGGTGATGCTTGTATTCTCCCATTGGCCGAGTGAGGTGGATCTAATGCATCTTTTTTTTTTTTTTTAAGATTTTATTTATTTATTCAACAGAGATAGAGACAGCCAGCAAGAGAGGGAACACAAGCAGGGGAAGTGGGAGAGGAAGAAGCAGGCTCATAGCAGAAGAGCCTGATGTGGGGCTCGATCCCAGAACACCGGGATCACGCTCTGAGCCGAAGGCAGACACTTAACCGCTGTGCCACCCAGGCGCCCCCAGATCTAATGCATCTTGATCTAAAGCATGCAAAAACTTTCCTACCTAATTTACTTGTAGCAGAGCTGGGATTCAAGTCCAAGTTTGTCAGCTCCATCGCCTATGTTCCTCGCCTTCGCGCTCTTCTGTCCCTTATCAAAATAGCCCATTTAGGCACAGGACCACATGTGTTTCAATGTTTTGTTTTATTTTTTTTTCCTACCACATCAAATAATAAAGCTTTGGTCTCCTTGTTTAAAGTGGAAGAAGTATTTCATGTATTAGCTTTTGCTTTGCTATTTGAGTTGATTTCAAGTTAATCAAGAAGAATTAGTGATTTTAATGGCTATTGATGTAGTAAAGCAGAAAGAAAAATATATACATATATAATCTAATTTAGGAAAATCCAAATTGGTTTCATACAGAGAAGTACTTATTTTCATCGTATAAATTAATGGTTTAAAATTTTGATGAAGGTCCTGCTAGACTTCTGGTCTACAGCGAGGTATTTCTAAAAATAAAGTTGTATTAGGATCCTAAAAAAAAAAAAAGATACTGTGCTAAGTTCTCTATAGAGGTCATCCTATTTGACCCTTGTAATAACCCTTGTTGGTTGATACTAATGGAGATGACTTAACTCTTTACAGCTCAAGAAACTAGCAACCATTATCTGCTTTCTCTCACTGAAGTTTTGTCTTTTCTAGAATTTCAGATACATGGAATCGTAGTGTATCATCTTTTATGTTTGGTTTTTTTCAGTTAGTGTGTTTCTGAGACGCATCATGTTATTGGTATGATCAGTTTTTTTTTTCATTTTAGCCATTCTGGTGGGTTTTGTAGTGGTATTTCATTATGATTTTAATTTATATTTCCTTACTTTCCAAAACGTTACTGAACATCTTTTTGTGTATTTCAGTTATTGCTTTTGATGAAGTCCCATTTATCACTTTTTCTTCTATGATTTGTCCTTTTTGTGTTCTAAGAAATGCTTACCTAACCCACACATTTCTGTTCTTTATACTCATAGAAATCTTATATTATTAGCTCTCATGTTTAGGTTTTTGATTTACTTTCAGTTAATTTTTGTGTATGGTGTGAGCTAAGGGCTCAAGTTCCTTTTCCCCCTCCCTATCCAATTGTCCCAGCATGGTTTGATGAAAAGACTATCCTTTCCCCACTTATTTATCTTGGCATCTTTGCAAAAACTCAATGGAGCGTGTATGGATGGATCTATTTCTGGACTTCCTATTTTGTTTATTGATCTTTATGTCTATCCTTACACCAATACCACACTTGTTGATTATAATAGTTTTATAGTTAGGCTTGAAAACAAGTAGTGTATGTCTTCCAACCTAGTTATTTTTCTAGGTATATTGCATTTTGATATAAGTTTAGAATCATTTTGTCAATTTCTACCCAAAAAGCCTGCTGGAATTTTGATTGTGATTGTATTGAATCTATATTATATTTAACTTATGTTTTATTTAATTTAGAAATCAGTTCCAGGAGAATTGACATCTTAAAAGCAATGAGTCCTGTTATTCATGAACATGGTGTATCTCTCACTTATTTAGACCTTCTTTAATTTCTCTCTGCAATGTGTCGTAGTTTTCAGGGTACGGTTCTTGTACATTTTGTTAAATTGATCCCTAGGTTTCCATATTTTTGATGCTGTTGCTAATGGCACTTTAAAAATCCCAATTCCAGTTATTTTTTGTGGTATATAAAATGAAGTTGAGTTTTGTGTATTGACCTTGTAAATTGAGATCTTACTAAACTCACTTATGAGTTCTAGTATCTCTTCTTTTATCGATTCTTCAGGGTTTTCTAAATAATCATGTCATTGGGGAATAAAGACAGTTTGACTTTTTTCTTTACAAAGCTGCCTTTTATTATTTTTCTTGTCTCATTGCATTGATCAATACTTCACCATTAAATATGATGTTAGCTATAGATTTTTTGTAGACACTCTGTCAGATTAAGGAAATTCTCTTCTATTCCTAGATTACTCAAAGTTTTAAATCACGAATACATGTTGAATTTCATTAAATGCTTCCCCCCCATCTATTGAAATGATCACGTGGTTTTGATTTTCTAATGTTATATCAAACTTGGATTTCTGAGATAAAGCTCACCCATAAAGTGACTTCTCTTTTCTATATATATCCCTAAACTTTTGTTAGGGACTTTTGTTGTCTATGTTCATGAGGGGTATTGACCTGTAATTCCTTCCTTCCTTCCTTCCTTCCTTCCTTCCTTCCTTCCTTCCTTCCTTCCTTCCCTTTTCCCCCCTTCCCTTCCTTTTTTTTTTTTCTTTCTTGCAATCATAAAGTGCGCTTTTCTATTTTCTGGAAGAGTTTGTATAAAATTGTGAATATTTTTTCCTTACATGTTTGATAGAATTCACCAATGGTGTCACTTGGGTCTGGAGGTTTTTTGTTTTTTGTTTTTGTCGGGGAGGTTTTAAACTACAAATTCTATTTCTTTAATAGATCTAGGGCTGTTTCTGTTATTTGTTTCCTCTTCTTTCTCTTCTTCTTCTTTACTTAGTATTATTTCTTGTTTATTAAGATGAAAAAAAAATTTAAGACCCAACAAAACAGCTAAATGATAAGTTTAAATGATATATTATTTAGTGAATTGAGAATCTGTCCAAAAAGATTTTCTGGGAAGAACAATTGATACAAATATGAGTGCAAGTTTGTCTCTTTTTAAACTTTAAAGCGTATCGTTCAAAGTTTTGTGCTTTTTAGCTTGTGTGCATGATAGAAATTCCATACATTGTTTTCTCAATGACAATAAAAAGCAGAGTTTATTAAAAACAGAAGTAAAAATAAAAATAACTTGAAAAAAATCACTCACAGTTTTGTCATTGGTATATGGAGGTTGTTCCAGGGACCCAACCAAAGCTCCTCATCCTCTGAATGCCTGTGGTCACTATGGAATTCCAAAGTCTCCTTGATGTTCTTACTGTCAGCCACAGACTCCTGTTCAACTGTGCTTTTCAGCCTGTGCCCCAATGGCTTCCCTGTTGTACTGTCAGTCCCCAAAGGGCAAGGGACAAATGTAACCAGAGTTGGTCTCGTGTTCATCTTCCCAGTAGAAATTGGCCCCTTCGATAATGTGTTCAGGGGGACAGTCTCCTCATGTGTCACTGCCAACTTCTCAAGTTTCTTAAAGGGCTTCCCCGGTCAGACAGGAGAAGTAACTTTTAAGGTGTCGGTGAGGCAGACTCCGTGGGTTCTCACTACGGAAACATTCTGTGCAGTATATAAATTGCCATAGATGTTACTGTGTGCGTTTGGATGGTGAAGACAGTTTCTCTGACATTCCGGAGCAATGTATTCTCCAGTGCACCTAGTTTCATATTCATGATTGATCGTTCTTTATCTCACCCACTGCCAAAATAAAGAACAATGAGTCACTGTCAAAGGAATTAAAAGGGCAAGGATTACAAGAGGCCTGTGAAATTCAAAACCTTTGATAGAAAGCTATGGGGTAAAAACTCAAGAGAAGTAGAGAGAAGAAACTCTTCATTTACATCAGGTTCTTTACCGCCAACTGTCCACTGGTTTTAGTGCTCAACTTCTGAAGAAAGTGTTGCTCAGTTAAGAAGCAGACATTTCAGGAAGCACTTGTATATTTGTTTCTTCTTGAATGTTCTTTGGTTCATTGTGTCTTTCAAGGAACTTGCCCATTTTATCTGAATTGTTGAATTTGTTGGCATGAAGTTGTTCATAATATTTCTTTACCATTCTTTTAATGTCTATAGTGGTGGCCACTCTTTGATATTTGTGATTTGTGTCTTTGATCAATCTGGCTGGTTGTTTATTAATCTTATATGTCTTTCTAAAGAACCAGTTTGGTTTCATTGACTTTCTCTATTGTTCATCTTTATCTCTTTTCTACTTTGTGGACTTCTGATCTCATCTTTGTCATTATTATTTTTTTTAAATATGGATTCACTTTGATCTTTTTTCTAGCTTCTTAAAGTGGAAGCTTAGACTTTTGCTTTTGGAACTTTTTCTTTTCTAATAGAAGCATTTAAATCTATCCATTTCCATCTAAGCACCATTGAGCTGCATCATAAAATTTTATGTTGTGTTTTCATTTTCATTCAGTTTAAAATATTTTCTAATTTTCCTTGTGACTTCTTTTTACCCCTGGCTTATTTATAAGTGTGTTATTTTCTAAATTTTTTTTCCAGGTATCTTTCTATTGGTGATTTCAAATTTAATTCCACTGTGGTCAAAGAACATATTTTGGATGATTTAAATTCTTTAAAATTAATTCAGGTTGGTTTTATGGCCCTAAATATGATCTGTCTTAGTGATGTTTCATGTGAACTCAAAAACAGTGTGTATTCTGTTCTGTGTTAGGTGGAGACTTGTATAAATGTCCATTGGGACAAATCGGTTGATAGTAATTTTTTTTAACCATTTATTTATTTATTTGAGAGAGGGAGAGACAGCACACGAGCAGGGGAGGGGCAGAGGGAGAGGGAGAAGCAGCCCTAGCTGAGTGGGGAGCCCAATGCAGGGCTTGACTTCAGGACCCTGAGATCATGACCTGAGCTGAAGTCAGATGCTTAACTGGCTGAGCCATCCAGGCATTCCAGTTGATAGTATTGTTAAAGGTTTTTATATCCTTAATACATTTTTTGGGTCTATTTTTTCTACCAGATTTACTGAAAGAAGGGGATTGAAATTGTTAGCTATAATTACAGATTTATCTATTTCTTCCTTCAGTTCTATCAGTTTTGCTTCATGTATTTTGAGACTTTTCCTAGGTGCATGCATACCTATTGCTATATCTTCTTGAACTGGTGCCTCTACATTATGAGATGCCTTCTTATCCCTGGTTATATTCCTTGTTCCAAAGTCTATCTTGTCTGACATTAGTATAGCTACTCAATTATCTGTTAGTATTTTCACAGTAAATTTTTTCCATCCTTTTTACTTACAAAAAAATATTTTTTTACAGCACTTTGAAGTTCACAGCAAAATTAAGCAGAAAGTACAGAGAGTTCCCATATATCTCACTTCCTGTCCCCACCCCCAAACCTTTCCCACTATCAACATCTGGGACCAGACTGCTACATTTGTTATAACTGATGAAACTACACTGATACATCATTATTACCCAAAGTCTAAGGTTTACGTTAGGGTTCACTCTTGGCGTTGTATATTCTATGGGTTTTGACAATTGTATAAGGACATGTAGTATCATACAGAATAGTTTCATTGCCCTAAAATCATCTGTTTGTTATTCATCTTTGCTATTCAGGATTATTCATCCCTCTTTCCTCCCTAATTCCTGGCAACCAGTACTGTTTTTACTATCTTCATAGTTTTACCTCTTCCAGAATGTCATAGTTGAAATCATACAGTATGTAGTCTTTTCAGATTGACGTATTTTACTAAGTAATGTGCATTTATGTTTCCTTCATCTCTTTTCATGACTTAATAGCTTGTTTCTTTTTAGTGCCAAATGATATTCTGTTATTTGGATGTACCACAGTTTATTTATCTATTTACTGACTGAAGGACATCTTAGTTGTCTCCAAGTTTTGGCAATTATGAATAAAGCTATAACCATCTATGTGCATGTTTTTTGTAGAAATGAAATATCAAATTTGGGTGAATACCAAGGAGCACAATTGCAGGATCAAGTGGTAAGAGTATATTAATTTTATAAGAAACCACCAAACTGTCTTCCAAAGTAGCTATACTATTTTGCGTTTCCACCAGCAATGAATTAGAGTCCTTGTTGCTCTATATTCTCACCAACATTTGATGGTTAGTGTTCTGGACTTTGGGGATTCTAATAAGTGTGTAGTGGTATCTTGTTTTAATTTCCCTAAGACATCTGATGTGGCTTATCTTTTCATATGCTTATCATCTGTATATCTTCTTTGGTGAGATGGCTGGTAAGGTCTTTGGCCAATTTTTTAATTGGGTTGTTGATTTATTATCATTGAGTTTTAAGAGTTCTTTGTATATTTTGGATAACAGTTCTTTATTAGATGTCTTTTGCAAATAATTTTTCTCAGTCTGGAACTTGTCTTTTCATTCTCTTGACAGTGTCTTTCACAGAGGAGAAATTGTTAATTTTAATAAAGTCTAGCTTTTCAATTACTTCTTTTATGGATTGTACCTTTGGTGTTTATTTAAAAAGTCATTGCCAAACCCATGTCATCTAGAGTTTCTCCTATGTTATCTTCTAGGAGTTTTATAGTTTTGCATCTTATATTTAGATCTGTGATCTGTTTTGAGCTAATTCTTGTGAAGAGTTTAAGATCTGTGTCTCGATTTTTTTTTTTTTTGCATGTGGATATCCAGTTGTTCCATCATTTGTTGAAAAGATGATCCTTTCTCCATTGTATTGCCTTTTCTCCCTTTTCAAAACTACCATATTTATATGGGTTTATTTCTGGGCTCCCTATTCTGTTTCACTGATCTACTTCTCTGTTCTTTCACCAATATCACCTTGTCTTGATTCCTACAATTTTATAGTAAGTCTTGAAGTTGGGTAGTGTCAATCTTCAACCTTTGTTTTTCTCTTTCAGTATTATGTTGGCTCTTCTGGGTATTTTGCCTCTACTTATAAACTTTATGGTTGGTTTGTTGATATACACAAAATAACTTGTTAGGATTTTGATTTGGGTTGCATTTAATCTATAGATCAAGTTGGGAAGAACTGACATCTTGATACCATTGAGTCTCCCTATCCATGAACACAGAATATCTCTCCATTTATTTAATTCTTTGATTTCTTTCATCAGAGTTTTATAGTTTTCCTCACATAGATCTTGTACATATTTTGTAAGATTTATACCTAAATATATAATTGGGGGGGTGCTAATGTAAATGGTATTGTGTTTTTAATTTCAAATTCCAATTATTTATTGATGGTGTATAGGAAAGTGATTGATTATTGTATGTTAAACTTGTATCCTGGCAACCTTGCTACATTGCTTGTTAGTTCTAGGAGTTTCTTTGGTTGATTCTTTTGGATTTCCTACATAGATAATCATGTCATCTATGAACAAAGACAGTTTTATTCTTTTCTTATCAATATCAATATCAACTAATCCAAATCCACTTTCTAATGATATTCTACCACTTCATGGGTAGTGTGGGTAGCTTATGATAATGAAATAATCCTAGTTCTTTCTCACTGTCCTTTTCATTTGTATGAACACACACGCACACATACAGACACACTTGAATAGATATTTGCTATTATTGTTTTTGAACAAACCTATCAGATCAAATAAAAATAAGAAAAATAAAAGTTTTTATTTTATCTTCACTTATTCCTTCTCTGGTTTCTTTCTTTCTTTATGAATTTCTGACCTATATAATTTTCCCTCTCTCTAAAGAACTTGTTTCAACATTTCTTTCATGGCAGGTATACTGGCAAACAAGTTCCTCAATTTTTGTCTGTCTGAGAAAGTCTATTTCTCCTTTATTTTTGGTTGGTGACTTTTTCTCTCAAATCTTTAAATATTTCACCCCACTCTCTTCTTTCTGAGAAGAAATTGGATATAATTCTTAGCTTTGTTCCTCCACAGGTAAGGTGTTTTTTTTTACTCTAACTTCTTTCAGGACTTTTCTTTATTTTTTGTTTCCTGCAATTTGAATATGATATGTCTAGGTCATATATTTCACATATCTATGTCATATCATATTCAAATTTCAGGAAATCAAAAATAAAGGTGTTAGTGTTTTCTTTTGGAGAGGGGTATTTATCTTGCTTGGTGTTCTCTGAGCCTCCTTGATCTGTGGCTTGTTGTCTGACATTAATTTGGGGAAATTGAGTCATTATTTCTTCACGTATTTCTGCTATTCCTTTCTTTCTTCTTCTGGCATTCCTATTATGTGTATGTTATTTTTATAGTTGTCCCACAGTTATTGTATATTCTATTCTGTTTTTTTTTTTCAGCTTTTTTCCATCTTGTTTTTAGTTTTGGAAGTTTCTATTGAGATATCTTTAAGCTCAGCGATTCTTTCCTCAGCTGTGTCCAGTCTACTAATAAGCCCATCAAGGGCATTTTTCATTTCCTTTACAGTGTTTTTGATCTCTACTATTTCTTTTTGATTCTTTCTTAGAATCCATCTCTCTGCTTACATTACCCACCTGTTCTTGTATCCTACTTTATCCATTAGAGTCCTTAGAATATTATTCATTGTTGTTTTAAATTCCCAGGCTGACAAATCCTGTCATATCCTTGTCTAGTTCTGATGTTTGCTCTGTTTCCTCAAACTGTGTTTTTGCTTTTCAGTATGCTTTGTGATTTTTCTCTTGATAGCTGGTCATGATGTATTGGGTAAAAGGAACTGCTGTAAGTAGGACTTCAGTAATGTGGTGATAAGGTGTGGGTGCAGGGGAAATGTTCTAGTCTCATGATTAGTTTCAGTCTCTTAATGAGCCTGTGCTTCTGGATTATGAACTTCACAAGTGCTTCTCAGCTCTGTCCCCATATCCCCTCCTCCCAATTATGTGGGACAAGTTGGCTAGAGTGGGCTGGGGTTGAGTATTTTTCTTCCCCTAGGTCAGTTAGGCTCCTATAAAATGCTGACAGATTAGGCTCTGGTTCAATAGTTTCTCTGAGGGCAGACCTTGTTCAGAACAGAACTCTCTGACGTATTTCAAAATGGCTACTTTTCCCTCCCATTGCAGGAAGCATGAGGGGACTTTTCTCTGATATTCACTGTGAGAACCTAGTTGAGCCTTTGAAGGTAAAGCTCACAGAAGTGTGGGGACCTCCCCACCCCATGACTGGGTCCCCTTGGAATTTTGGACTCAGACTTGTCTGTGCTGAGTTTCTAGGAATTTGTCAATTATTACTTAGGTTTTCCTACCGTGGCACTTGTTCTGTCAGAGGTCTCAGTGGGTGGGTCTCATCTGTTGTGATTTTCCGTATTCACCTCTTGGTCTTTCTTTTTGGGGGGCAGCAGTTTGCCTTATGGCCTCAATTCTCTTACAGATTGAAGGAAAGTTGCTGGTTTTTCAGTTTGTTCAGCTTTTTACTTGTTGTTAGGATGGAATGATGACTTCTGAATTCCTAACATGCGGGACTGGAAACTGGAAGTCTCACTTTCACTTTCAAAATCTATTTTCCCTGAGTTTAGAGTTCTAGATTAATAGTTCTTTTTTGTTGTTGTTGTTTTGTTTTTATTTATTATTACTTATCATTCTTTATTAGGAAACATTTCAAACCTTCAGAGATATATAGGATAGTAGAGTGCCCAGGAATCCATTCCCAGTATTTAACAAATGTTAATACTTATGTACTCTAGATAATTTAAAAAAATAACAATTTCTTGATTCAGCTGAAATGGACCTGCATACCTTCCCCAAACCAATTCCCTTCTCTCTCTCTCTCTCTCTCTTTTTCTTCCCGTCAAGATAAGTACTTCTTAATGGGACAAATAGGTGATGGGGACTAAGGAGTACAGTGATAGTTCTTTTTTAACTTTAGAAATATTGTCCCATTTTTCTTTGGCTTGCTTAGTTTTCGATGAGAAATTTTCTCTCGTTTTTTGTTCTTTTATATGCAATGCTTTTTAAAAATTGTGGGTGCTAATAAGATTTTCTCTGCATCTCTGGTTTTCAACTATTTGATTGTGATGTACCTCGGAGTGATTGTATTTATTCTTCTTGTGTCTTATTGTGCTCTTTCATTGAGGTGTTGTGGCTTCCATCAACATCAATTTTTTCAGTCATTTTTTTCTTTAAATATTTTTTCTGTCTTTTATTCTTTCTACTTCTAGTATTTTCCCACTTCTTTGTTAGACTACTTGATATTGTCCCATAGGTGGTAGGACTCTGCTCAACTGTTTTTTTTTTCAGTGTTTCTTTTGCTCTTCATTTGAATAGTTTCTCTTGGTATGTCTCCAGTTTCACTCATAATTTTTACTACAATGTCTAATCTGATGTAAATCTCATCCAGTGTATTAAAAAATTTCAGATATTGCATTTTTCTATAAGTTACATTTTGATCTTTCAAAATATTTTTCATTGTTGTCTTCAGTATGCTCATGTTTTCTTTTATATCCTTGAGCATAACATTATATATATGTTATATACACAAATTTATTAGATATATAAATTATTATATATATTATGTATAATATATAATAATATATTTTATATATAATAACTCTTTTAATTCACTTTTTTGGTAATTCCTTCATCTCTAATTATTGGGTCTGTTTCTATTTATTAAAATGTCTCCTGGTTATTGGTTACATTTTCATGCTTCTTTGCATGCCTGGTAATTCTTATTGAATTGTATTCCTTTAAACAAAGTTCAAATTGTTCTAGTGTACAACTAAGTTACTTGGGATTAGTTAGATCCTTGTGAAACTTACTTTTATTTTTTTTTTTAAGATTTTATTTATTTATTCGACAGAGAGAGACAGCCAGCGAGAGGGGGAACACAAGCAGGGGGAGTGGGAGAGGAAGAAGCAGGCTCATAGCGGAGGAGCCTGATGTGGGGCTCGATCCCGTAACACCCGGGATCACGCCCTGAGCCGAAGGCAGATGCTCAACCGCTGTGCCACCCAGGCGCCCCGTGAAGCTTACTTTTAAGTTCTGTTAGGGTGGGTCCAGAGGACCCTGTAGTATGCAGCTAATGTAACCCCACTACTCTGCAGTGCCCTCTCTGGGACTTTTTTCCATTGCCTCATGATTTATGTGGTCTTTCCAATCTGGCAGGTGGAAACATGAACTGTTCCCAGACCTGTGGAGTTCCAGGATTTGTTCAGCTTGGAGTTTTCCAGCGATTCTCGACTTGTCTTCATAGGGTGTCACCATGGACTCAAAGGACCCTTCTGAGGCTCTCTGGAGTTCTTTCTCTGTGAGGCTCCATCTTCTGTGTTACTCTGCCCTAGACAGCCTACCTGTCTTGGCCTCCCTTAACTCTGATCTCTTTCTCTTGAATTCGGCAAGACTGCTGGTCTCTGTCTGACCTGCTTCTCTACTCTGAACCCTGAAAACTGTTTCCACACAGTGAACTGGGGCAATTGTAGTGCCCGCCTTGTTATTTCCCTTCTCTGAGGGATGATGGTCCTTTACTGCCTATTGCTCGAAGCCCAAAGGAGTTGATTAATATATTTTATCTGGGTTTTCTAGTTGTTTGTAACGGGAGAGGATGTTTTCATAGCACTTGATTCTTTGTGAGTAGAAACACAGTTCTCTGTTAGTTTTAAATTTCAATAACTTCTAAAAATGGTTCCGTAAGTTTGATTTAGTTCTCTAAAATGCATGGACCTTAATTTCTTAACAATATCTTTTTTGCTTTTTCTTTTTTTTAAATCATTTTAAACATATTTGTGTAATTTACCTATTTATCTAATCATATTACCCCAAAACTTAGTAGCCTTCTTATGTATCTGTGTTGATTGGCTGGGACCGCTCTGCAGAGCGAAGCTAAGCTCAGCTGGGAGCCTCTGCTTAACGCTGAGGCGGCTGGCATGGCTCCACTTCTCACTGCAGACCTGTGGTCAGCTGGGGCAGCTCTGCTTCTAGAGTGTTTATTCAGGGCCCTGGCTGAAAGGGCAGTAGCCACTGAGGGGAGGATCTTCTTATGATGATTGAAGAGGCACAAAAGAACAAACAGAAATAGATGAGGCTTCTTAAGGCTTAGTCTGGGAACTGATCCATGGTTCCTTCCTCCACATTGGCATTGGTCAAAACAAGGCATCTACTTAAGCTCTGAGTTAAGGGGGTGTAAAAGTGCACTCTGCCTTTGATGAGGCCATTGCAAGGGTGTAGATGCAAGGAAGGATAAAGTATTGGGGCCAATCATTCATTCTATCACAATTCAATCTATTGAACCTATCCAATGATTCAATAATTTGAAGTTTTGGGGAGGTCAAATTCTTTCGTATGTTGTTTTGCTTACTCTAATTCATAGTGCATTATTTTCTTGTGTGTTTTGTAATTTTGGATTGTGTGCTCATATATAGTAGGACTCTTTCTTTTTTTTTTAAATGAATTCTTTTTTTTTTTAAAGATTTTATTTATTTATATGACAGAGAGACAGCCAGCGAGAGAGGGAACACAGCAGGGGAGCGGGAGAGGAAGAAGCAGGCTCCCAGCGAAGGAGCCCGATGTGGGACTCGATCCCGGAATGCCGGGATCACGCCCTGAGCCGAAGGCAGACGCTTAACGACTGTGCTACGCAGGCGCCCCCAGTAGGGCTCTTTCTATGGGATTTCCATGTGGCTTTGCTTAAGGAAACATCCCTCAAAGAGTGACTTTGTTTCTTCCAGGTATCCTAAGGTTCATCTTGGTTAAAGACTACTCATCATGTGCATTTCTAAGCTTGGGGTATCTGTGTCACAAAGCAGAAATTGAACTCCATAGTTGTGTGAGAACAGGTTTCTGGTTACCAAATCTCAAGGGAGGCATCCCCCCCGCCCCACCCCACCACCTACTAGCACCAGGGCTGAGAGAGAGAGAGAGAGAGAGAGAGACGCTATTGGCTTTATCAGGAGTCTCAGTTCCAAATCTGCCACAAGTGGGCCCAAAACCTTGTCTCCTGTTCCCATATCATTATTAAAGTGTAGGCTGGTACTCTGACCTCTGATTTCCTGACCTTCAGAACTGTGAGAAAGAAACAATTGTTGTTTAAGCCACCCAGTTTACGGTATTTTTGTTATAGCAGCCCAAATTGACTAAGACACCATCACACCACTGGGCTCATCTCTACCTGTCCTGTGTCTAGGCAGCATTTCCAGGAGGGTCCCAGGCAGAAACATCTGATTGACTGAACTTAAATCATGGTCCCTGGTTGCTAGGTTCCAAGGAGAAGGTGTTTTCTCTTCATTTCAGCTTCCATCATGGGAGGTAGACCCTGTCTTCAGTTTCTCCTAGGACTCCTTCACCACTGGGACGGGTGTGGATGCCTGTTTAGAGCGGCTGAACTTCTCTTATCCGCCCGGGTCTCTGCCCCATTTCCCCTACCTCTGCCCCACGCTCCAGGGATGTAGCTTCCTTTCCTTTCCTCTTGTGACACTTACATGCCTTCAGGCAATATCTCGGCATTCTCGCCTCTAAAATTGGTTGTAAATCTCTTGCTCTCTACTTCTTCATATATTGCAGATAAGCTCATGGACTTTTTACTCTTCTGAAAGTGTTCCTGCTGTGACCTGTCAGAATCTCTGAATTCTGTTCCGTTAAATTCTGTAAACTCTGATGAACCCATTTTTTTCTGTTTCAGAAAATGGATACTTTTTGTGGGAATTTCCTGACTGTGGGTTTTGTAGATGCACAGTCCAGACCCTCAGGGATCTCATGGTCTAGTGGAGGAGACCCAGAAACTCAGATTATTAAAATCCTTAGTCCAGATTTCTCTTTTCAAAGAAAAGCCTGGGCTACTTTTACTTCTTGAGGCTCTTGCCTATTAGATAGTAAATAATTGTCTATTAAAATTGTGGTAAGTTTCAAAGATGTAAATTTTGAATGCTTTTGACAGACATGCTAAAGCACAATTGTATGTATAATCTCACTTGGAAGTAGTGTCAGAACTTCCACGGATGTTACTGCTGGGTTGGTGTTCTCAGTCCAGGCTTGTCCCCTCATTGTCTCTACTCTAGGTATGTCTGGCTCAGATTCACCCTGCTGTTATCTCTCAGTTCCTCTGGGGGCCTCTCTCAAGCCAATCCCGGGAAGCTATCTGGGCTCCCTGCCATACTGCGTTTTGTTCTCTGTGGGGACTGATTGCTGTAAGGCTGAGAATAGTTCTTCCTATGGCTAAAGCTTGGGTTGGGCACCTGTAGTCCTAACCTAATGCCTGGGCATCTGGTCTTGAGAAGCTTTATGGGTCCTGTGCTGAACTTGACCTTCCATGTCTGTTCCTAATTCCCCTTGTAAGAATCCACTATCCCCTGATCCTTGGGTTTCTGTTTCCGCTCTTAGAGATCCTCTGGGTCACAGCCAAGCTGGGCTGATTGAGATTCTCCAAGTTCAGGACATGGCCTAGGTAATCAGGTCCCCCACATGCTCAGGTTCTCTGTGATACTTCGCTGTTCTGTGCTGACTTCCCTCCTGTGGAATGGGGTGGAGCAAGGGATATGGTCTTTTAGAAATAGTATTTTGCATTTAACAAAGATCCTAAATGTACAGACCCAGGAATAAATGTAGACTCCACCAGGGAAAGCCACTTAATTGTATTAAACTCTCAGACTTACCAGATGAAGGATAAATCCGATTTATCAAAGCTAAGAGTGGCTAATACTCTGGATGAGGGTCCAGATTTAAGAGGATGGTTCTTGTCAGTTGGCATAATGGGCTGAAATGGACATGATGGCATTTTGCTGTTGTAGATGTCAGATGTGTCACTTTTATTGCCCACATTCCCAATTACATAAGCTTATACTTCATAATAGCTTAGTGACAGCCCAACAAACTAGTATAACTCTGATACACAATGTCTCCACATGGCACAGAAAGAAGCCAAGGAGCCATTTTATTTAGGGCTTTTAGTTGAAGTGTAAGCAAAGTGAGAATAGATGGTGTGATTACCAAAGGCTGCCCAAACACCTAATTCAAATAGCATTTTCTTTTTTCTTTTTCTTTTTTTGTGGGAAAATATAAAGTACTAAGATTCATGAAGAAGGAGCTCTGAGTAGGCAAATAGTTGCTGGAGACAGTAAAAAAAATTTTAAAGAATGACATAAAAAAGGCATTGAAAGAAGAGTTACTTATTCTTCTCAAACTATTCCAAAAAATAGAAGAGGAAGGATAACTTCCAGTTTCCTTCTATGAGGCCAGTATCACCTTGATACCAAAACCAGATAAAGACACCACAAAAAAAGAGAACAAGAGGCCAATATCTCTGATGAACATAGATACAAAAATCCTCAACCAAATACTAGAAAACTGAATCCCACAATACATTGAAAAAATCATTCACCATGATCAAGTGGGATTTATTCCTGGGGTTCAAAGGTGGTTCAATATTTGTAAATCAATCAGTATGATACATCACATCAATAAGAGAAAGGATAAAAACCATACAGTCATTTCAATAGACGCAGAAGAAGCATTTGACAAAGTGCAACATCTATTTATGATAAAAATCCTCAACAAAGTAGGTTTAGAGGGAAAATACCTCAACATAATAAAGGCTATATATAAAAAAACCCACAGTGAACATCATACTCAACAGGGAAAAACTGAGCGCTTTTCCCCTAAAGACAGCAACAAGACATGGATGTCCACTCGCCCCACTTTTATTCAACATAGTACTGGAAGTCCTAGAAACAGCAATCAGACAAGAAAAAGAAATAAAAGGCATCCACACTGGTAGGGAAGTAGTAAAACTGTCACTATTTGCAGATGACATGACTATATATAGAAAACCCGGGGGCACCTGGGTGGCTCAGTCAGTTAGGCATCTGCCACTAGCTCAGTTTGTGATTCCAGGGTCCTGGGATTGAGCCCCATGTCGGGCTCCTTGCTCAGTGGGGAGCCTGCTTCTCCCTCTCCCTCTGCCTGCCGCTCCCCCTACTTGTGCTCTCTCTCTCTGTCAAATAAATAAAATCTTAAAAAAAGAGAAAACCTGAAAGACCACCAAAAATCTATTAGAACTCATAAACAGATTCACTAAAGTCACAGATACAAAACCAATGTTGCATTTCTATATACTAATAATGAAGCAGCAGAAAAAGAAATTAAGAAAACACTCCCATTTACAATTGCACCAAAAATAATAAGATACCTAGAAATAAAGCTAACCAAAGAAGTGAAAGAACTGTATTCTGAAACCTATAAAACGTTGATGAAAGAAACTGGAGATGACACAAAGAAATGGAAAGAAATTCCATGCTCATCTGATTGGAAGAACAAATATTGTTAAAATGTCTATATTACCCAAAGCAATCTACAGATTTCATGCAATTGCTACCAAAATACCAACAGTATTTTTCACAGAACATC
Source organism: Ailuropoda melanoleuca (assembly GCF_002007445.2). Taxonomy (NCBI): domain Eukaryota; kingdom Metazoa; phylum Chordata; class Mammalia; order Carnivora; family Ursidae; genus Ailuropoda; species Ailuropoda melanoleuca. The sequence continues at coordinate 12,843,238 of NC_048219.1, read as the reverse complement.
AACAAACAGTCCTAAAATTTGTATGGAACAACAAAAGACCCCAAATAGCCAAGGTAATCTTGAAAATAGAAAAGGAAAGCTGGACATATCACAATTCCAGACTTCAAGTTATACTACAAAGCAATATAATCAAAACAGTATGATCCTGGCACAAAAGTAGACACTTAAATCAATGGAACAGAATAGAAAACCCAGAAAAAAACCCACAATTATATTGTAAGTTAATCTTTGATAAAGCAGGGAAGAATATCCAATGGGAAAAAAACAGTCTCTTCAACAAATGATGTTGAGAAAACTGGACAGCTATATGTAAATGAA